>NC_045958.1:46811186-47111186 GCF_010909765.2 Amblyraja radiata | reverse complement strand
GCAGCTTCGGTTTGAGGGAGGGACCCGATCTTTTGAGGAAGGATCATGATTCTGTGGCTATCAGAATCAAACTCTCGACTGCAGTTGATGACAATCTTGCTCTTGCTGTAACTTGTGACCTCACAGACCACCTTATTGTGTCTCTGAGTGTGGTCGTAGAAGGCTGACCTTCCTGCTGGCTGCAAAAGACCCTTTGCATTTACTTTACAGAGTTCTAGTTTAATTGCATAATTTAAAAAAAAAACAATATCTTTATAGAATTGCATCTGTTTTGCATTTACTCTGATTAGGGGTTAGCCTTGGTTAGTTTTTGCAGGGAGTCATTTCTGACTCCCACTTGCAGATCTGTCTGGAGTTCAAAAGAAAAGGTTTGACTTTTTTTTAACAAAAGTGTCTTCAGTCTGGAACAAACTTAAGAAGCTGCAATCCTTTGGCAGGATCTGCCAGACACTGAGTTCACCCTGGTGGTTACCTTCCCTTTTCAATGTCCTCGAGCTACTCACAGGTTGATTTGTTCCCAAGGCCTATACAGCTGTTGCACAGATGTCACCAGTTTGGTTTTCTTTGCAGATTGCATCCTGTCTGTCTCGTGTTTGTACTGCATCCAAATAAACTGTTCAATCTCCAATGTTCCAGCAAAAGCTTTCTTCAAGAGACCTGTCGGAAGTCAACGGTTTGGTGTTGCATTTTACAATTTCACTTTCTGGAAACTTCCATCATTGTAACAAGTTACATTGATTCCCCTGTTTTAATTATCTACCTTTATTCTTTATTTTCTCCTCCCTACTCACTGGAAAGCACAAATGCAGGTTCTATTGGTACCTGCATTGGCAGGGGAGCAGCACTCAATATCTCCTTCCCTCTCCCCATGTCCAAGATCTGCTGAGCAAATGAGGAGTGATGATGGAAGGTTTGAATGATAGTCAGAGTCATGATGGCGGAACTGGTAGGGAGCTGGAGACCTCAGAAGTGAAGAGCAAGGGTCGGTAGGTGGGTGACCCAGGGTAACGCCTCCAGTGTTTTCAAGGTCAGATGCATGAGGTGCCTGTGTGACACAAATATGGCTGGACGAGAAGATGGATATCGGTTCACAGTAGATCTAGTACCCTGCTCCAGTACATCGAGAGCATGAGCTGTCCGGACTTTGAATAATGGCACCAAAAATGGCGGCGCCTGCATGTGTGATATATGCAAAAAATAATTTACTGTGCAGTTGCATATGTGACAAATAAAACACCGTTGAACAAGTCAGAAAGCTCCTGTGATCCTTGCAGCCTCATAAGGAAGCAGTGAGTTTCCACAATTATTGTTGAGATCTGTCCCTGATTAACTTGCGCTCAGCCCATATCCAGCTCCTTCCTCCTGTCACCATGTCCCTCCCGCCGAAATACATCATTGGACTATAAAATGGTTAAAGCTCGATTCCGATGGTCAGTCCCCTTGAATGTCTGACGACAGTCCAATCCTATTGAAACCAGAGATTCTTCTGAAAATTATTCCAGAATTGCAGCTAAATAAATTGACTGTCACGTCATTGGAAGTAGCAGAAACATCTCTTCCTACTCCTGTTCATCTGAATATCCATGGTCATGCATTTTGTATCCAAGGGCTTTGGATACCAGATGAGAGCGTGGATCCTGACTAATGAGTGAAGCTGCAGGTATTAACAAGCTGGTTCTCCTCAGCATTTACTGAGAATTGATCATAGGATTGTCCATGCTTGAAGAGTCAAGAATGTTTACTTGTTTTTTGTACCAGCAATAGAACAATGAAATTCTCACTTGCTGCAGCCTAGCAGGTCCACTAACATAATAACACACATTATAACTATACAATACCTAATAATGCATCAACTTAATAACCAGTAATACTATGCAACCGTCATAATAGTGCAAAACCGAAGTCCACAGTGCAACCAAAACAAAGCCATAGCTGATCATATTTGGTGAGTTAGTGTTGTGTGGTGTTCAAGACCCTGGGGGTAGCTGTTTTCAGTCTCTAATACCTTCTTCCTTTGCTTCTGGATGTTTGAGTTAACAAACTAGACTGTGATGCAGCCTTGTCAGTATGCTCTCTACTGTACACCTGTAGAAGTTTGATGGAGTATTTGGCAATAGACAAACCCTCCTCAATTTTAAGGAAGTCAAGCTTTCTTTTTGATTGCATCAATGTGCTGGGCCCAGGGCACATTTTCAGAGCTGCGCAAGCCCAGGAACTTGAAGTTGTTGACTCTCTCCACCACCGTCCCATCAATGAATACAGGTTACATGGATCCACAACTTACCCCTCCTGAAGTCAACAAGCAGCACCTTGGTCTTGCTAACATTGTTGTTCTGTGGTTCGGTTGTTCAGTTAATCATTGCCTTAACTAGCTGAACCTTTGTAGGACCTCGGTTTTTCTTGGTATGAAGTATGTGCATCAAGAATTAACTTGTGGATTGATTAACTGGTGTTATTCAGTTTGGTTATTAACTTTTTGTAATCTTTACCTACTGAATCCACTCCATGAATGGTACCAAGAAGGTAAATGAACAATGGAATTAAATTTCAAATAACTATAAGTGAAACAATAGCTATCACAAATGAAAAAGAATTGGAGTTTTACATTAGCACATTCTTGTGAGATGATGAGGAAGGGCTTCGATCCAAAACATCACCTATCCATGTTCTTCAAGGATGCTGCATGAACTGCTGAGTTACTCCTGCACTTTGGGTCCTTTTGTGTACTAACCAGCATCTGAAGTTCTTTGTTTCTATTTTGATATTTTGGTTCTTTATTCTTTTGGATATTTTGGCAGATGCTGTGTTATCTTTCCAATAAGCAGATTCATTGTTTGCAAATTAGATTCATATTTTGACTGTTACGATTTGAAAATGAAAGTTTCAAGAAAATTACTTCCACTGCTCTGACCCACCTCTATGAATAATTGTCTCCTTGTTTAAGAAGGAACTGCAGATGCTGGAAAATCGAAGGTACACAAAAATGCTGGAGAAACTCAGCGGGTGCAGCAGCATCTATGGAGCGAAGGAAATAGGCAACGTTTCGGGCCGAAACCCTTCTTCACACTTCAGACTAATTGTCTCCTTGTTGCTGGAGGAAGTTCAGGGCAGAGAATGCCCAAGGAGAGGATTTTTGCTGGTAATTTTCACTCCAGTGTGTTCACTCCCACCCAAGATAGACACAAAAAACTGGCCTAACTCAGCGTGTCAGGCAGCATCGCTGGAGAGAAGGAATGGGTGACGCTACGGGTCGAGACCCTTCCTCACTCAGACCACTGGGGCAGACAGTGAGCTAGTGCAGGCAGGTCACACAGTAAACCATGTACTTTACTGGAAACACTTCTCTTTTACAGAGTCTATTGAATAAGCGTTGGCAGCAGCAAAACTCATGGACAAAATTAGTCATCTTTCTCCACATAAAACCATGACTATTCCCCTTGCAAGTTACAGTGAGCGTGGAATAATTGTGCAAGACAAATTCAGTGTGTAAAAGTATTGTCAGTCACTTCGTACAGTAAGGTCTCCACTTGTGATTTCTTATAGAATGATTTAATTATCTCCATCCTGACTAGGAATGGTGGTATCACCATCTGCTGCCATTAAAAAAACAAATAAGTCAATAATGAAGCTGCTTTATGCAGGTCCCAGGAATGTGCCTGGCAGGTTTTGCCTGGTGGGAAGGATATTTTCTATTTCCTAAAGTAAACTTTATTCATAAAAAAGTATACACACAAAAGAAAACATTGCAAAGCTCTGAATACACTCTTACTGTTGGACTATATATTCAGTATTTTTAGTTTTCTGCACAGTTAGCATTTATTTTGTACTTAACACCATTGCCACTCATGTGGTTCCCTGGGGTGATACCCCTTCAGTTGTCCCCACCAGACCCAGACCCTCAACGTCCAGCAGCAGAAGGACCTTAGACTGTGATGTTTCCCAACTTGGTTGGTTCATGCCCAGATGTAAAATCTCAGCTTTCTGGTGCATGCTAAGTTTATATATTTTGTATGAGCCACTAGGAATGTTTGTAGTTTCATCCTTTTAAATAAATATCTTAATTTATTTTGCTATGCAACTGTGTTTCCTTTTGTGACTGAAGCAATGAGGGCAGTTGCTATCAAATGAAACCTGGAATTGGTATGATATAGATCTTGTTTACAAAGCATTTCCTGCATATTCAGCCAGCACTGTGAGCAATTGGTTTATTGTGCTTTGGGAGGTGTTGGAAAACAGCCAGCTTCTGAGTACAGTCAACATTTCATGCTCCTGCAATAAATGCGTCTTTGGTCCGGGATTACTGTTAGCAGGTTAACTGGGTGAAATCATCCCTTCTATGGACATAGATTAAAGCAATCACACTTGAGTTCCTGTTGACTTGAAGGCTGAATTTGATGTAATACTAGTTTCAGTTTAGTTTATTGTCACATGTACCGATGTACAGTGAAATGTTTTTTGTTGCATGCTAACCAGTTAGCAGAAAGACAATACATGATTACAATCGGTCCATATACAGTGTGTAGATCAAGGGTTCCCAACCTGGGTAAATTTACCCCCAGGGGGTAAATTTGTTGATTCTGGAACTTAAAATAATAATGTTAAAAACAGTATTTTAACATTTCCCCTTTGTCAGTTGCTTTATTATGGTAGAAGTATAAACTCAAATTACTGAACAAAGCAGGGTGGGGGTAAATTTACTTTAAAAAAGTTGCCAGGGGTAAATGGGACAAAAAAGGCAAGGTAGCTGCGGGTGCTACATTAACAACATTTAAAAGACATCTGTACAGTTACATGGATAGGAAAGGTTTAGTGGGAAATGGCCCAAATGCGGGCAAATGGGACGAGCCTAGGTACGACATTTTGGTCGGCATGAACAAGTTGGGCCAAAGGGTCTTTTTTCTGTGCTGTTCTGCCTTCTGAATCGATGACCAAATGAGCAATATTGCTACATATCTAGCCTTAATGCGAATCCTATTTTTTTTTAAATAGACTGAATTTATATTACTTTGCTTGTAAATACTTGTTTAATTCCTCTGTGTGCTCAAGCATATATATTTCTACACATATATATCCCTACACATTTATATTTCAGTTAATTTTATTAATAAAAATATAATCTGGAAAATCTTATGTTTAGTAATAATGCATTGATTAGCTTTGACTTTGCATACTTCAGCGGCTGGCTGTCTGTAGTGGAATACCACTGGCTACAGTCCCTTCCTTAAGGGCCTGTCCCACTTGTATGACCTAATTGCCAACCTCTGCCGAGTTTGCCCTTGACTCATACTCGCAGCATGGTCGCCACGAGGCCGTAGGCAGTGGCGGACTGGCCAGGGTGTCAGCTTGCCCGATGGCAAGTGGGCCCCTGATGAAGTGGGCCCCCTTTTGTCTCCTGGCAACCAATATTTTTAGACCCAGTCTGCCACTGGTCGTAGGAGGTCGTGGGAGATCTTCGTAACTCTTCCTCATGCTCGTGAGTGGTGTCCGCATTCTCGTGGCCTCAACCTGATAAAAAATGTCCACGAGTAAAAAAAGGTCGGCATAGGTCGTCCAAGTGGGACAGGGGCTTTAATCTGCACTTCCGTTGGCTTTCTGCTGGTTTCAACAACTTCAGGAACTTTTTAATGTACTAATAAAACTCAGCAATTCACATATGGCAGTTAAGATCTACCTGTCCGTCTGCTGTCACGACACTTGCAGTCACTCAATCCCTCAATCTGAAGCAAGGTCCCGAACAAAAAGTTGTTTGTCCATTCCCTCCACAGTTGCTGCCTGACCCGCTGAGTTCCTCCACCGCTTTATGTTTTGCTCAAGATTCCATCATCTGCATTTTTTTACATCCGCACTTCCACTCACTCTGTTTCTTTGTTCCACAGCTGAGTCATTAATCAGAAACCCTTATACAGTGACCACCTGAGATCATAATAGAAGGTATAAAAGTCCAAAGATTAGCCATGTTTAGCCATTTTAGCTACTTCCTTTTTCTTGTCACTAAAAATCCACCCATCTTTAGTTTCCTTGTTTTGCTCTTTTGAAACAATCTCTTCCTGCACATGCCGTAAAATGTAGTTATCATTTGGGTTGCCAAAATCAGTCTTGATGCAAAGAGCTAGCAGCCAACTTCTCACGATCAGAACATTTTACTTAATTGTCCAGTGAGAATCGACCTTCATTTGGAAAGTAAATGTCTTGAAACGGTATAAACAAGGAACTGCAGATGCTGGTTTACACAAAAAGACACAAAGTGCTGGAGTAACTTCTAGCTCCTTTGATATGAAATCTGCATGTAATGCAGGAGAATGTTGCAAGACTCACTTTGTTGCAGGCAGAGGAGTCAGTCACCTATTGTTCATTGCACTAAATTGTTATAAATGTAAAGAATGAAGAGAGAGAATTTGTCCATTTCACAGACCATTCACTAAAGGGCCTGTCCCACGAGCATGTGACTCCATGCGGTGAGCACGACCTAAAGGGCCGGTCCCACCAGCATGCGCCTGCATGCAGCAAGCGCGACCTAACGTGGTCGCTTGAGCCGTACGGCCTCGCGGAGCCGGTCTCACTTCGATTGCCGGAGCCGTATGGAGTTGTGTGGAGCTGGTCCCGACATCGCACGGGGTTCCGAAAAACTGACTGTTTAAAAATTCCGCGCGGCAACGGCCTGCCGGCCCGCAGCCACCTCGACGCCGTACGCACCATCTCGACGGGCATGCGCAGCCGCCTCGACATTGTGTCACTCACTCGACTTCCGCGCGGCTCCCGCTTCTGGTTTGGTTGCGCTTGCCGCATGCAGGCGCATGCTGGTGGGACCAGCCCTTTAGGTCACGCTTGCCGCATGCAGGTCGCATGCTCGTGGGACAGGCCCTTAAGTTCTTTCTGGATTTTTAATGTCAAAACTCAAAGAAATTGTGTCATAAAATACATGATATTCATATCCGACTTCAACCATTCCATCATTCATTAATTTCAATTCTTTCAGTTTTTCCCAAATTTGATACATGCAAAATCAGCTGCATAAGATGATGAACAGTCTACATTAGATTCTTCAATTACACTTGAAATGCTGAGAGTAATGTTCTCTCATCTTACTTTTATCATTGAAAAAAATCACGAAAGCTATGTTTAACTTCTTGTGCATTGAAAAAACCCCAAAATCACTGGAAAAATGTTAATGTCCCCTTATCGGAAGCATCTAATCCTGCTGAAAAGTTCTGATAGTCAAGATCATCAGGGAAAAGTTCTTGCAATTCCGGTGCCATAATATTGGCAGTGGTAAGTCTGTCCAGATGGTTCTTGCAAGTTTTGAATCTATTTAAAAAATTTGGCTGCGTTTTGTGACCGCAGTCCAGACTAATGTAACCTGACTGATGAACAGCACCACAGTATGTTTCTCCAATTTCTGCTGCTGTCTCCTTGTGAGGTGCGCCCATTATTGTAAAACGGGAAACAATCTGACGTGTTTCTGATTTTCACAGATTTCTTCTGTTTTCCACATCCTGCATGTCCATTCACGGCTCCCCTCTCTTCATATTTCAAATAAAGTTCTTTGTGAACATAATGTACTCTGCTATATATTCATCTTTACATTTGTTCAGTTCAGTTTAGTTTATTGTCACATGTACCGAGGTACAGTGAAAAGCTTTTGTTTTGTGTTAACCAGTCAGCAGAAAGACAATACATGATTACAAACGAGTCATTTATACTGTATAGATACATGATAAAGGAATGACATTTAATGCAAGGTAAAACCAGCAAAGTCCGATCAAGGATAGTCCGAGGGTCACCAAAGAGGTAGATTGTTGTTCAACACTGCTCTCTGGTTGTGGTAAGATGATTCAGTTGCCTGATAACTGCTGGGAAGAAACTGTCCTTGAATCTGGTGGTGTTTGTTTTCACACTTCTATACCTTTTTGTCATCATGGTATCTCAGCAGATCTGGGAACACCTTTGACATATTAATAAAACATGGTATTTGACATATGTTTGTTAAGTGGCAACTAAAGTTCAGCCTTCACAACATTTGCACTCCACGTGTATCTCCAAAGTCAAGCCATTAAACTGAAAACCCTTTCACAGTGGGTACTTACATTGGGATCTTCTTATTGATCACAAGATTAGAAATTGTTCAGCCAGAGCTGAACATACTTCTCGGCATGAGTTGTGCTTCTTGTACTTGTGTGTTGTGGTGGAAAGATTGGTGGAAACAGGGCCGCGACGTGAACGCTCTTTCCTTGACCCCTAGATTAGGATAGAAGATGTGAAAAACAAGAGTTTAATCATGTGAACATTTCCAAGTTTTTTGGTAACTAAAAATCTGTCCACTTTTCAGCCACAAAGGTTTGAAGCTGTCTACCTAACACGATATTCTATTTTTACCCTTTCTATTTCTATTTAAGAGTTAAGGGCCTGTCCCACTTAGGCTATTTTTAGGCGACTACATGCAACTAGGTTGTCGCCGGGGTGTCGCCTGTATGGTTGTGGGTAGTCTTCTCAGTCGCCCAAAGAGTCGTAGCGTCTTTCTGGTCGCCACTGGATTTTCAACATGTTCAAACATTTTCGGCGACAGTGGGTTGACGCCAATGAGCGTAGCTTGACTTCTCCTGACAGCAGGTGCTGTCGTAGGTTGTCGCCAGGTGACGTAGGTTGTCGTGGATGCTGACTTCGATGAATTCCATTGGCGACTACCTACGTCAACCGGCGACAGGTACCGGCGACTGAATAGTCTTCAGTTGTCGGCAACAGGGTCGTAGCTTGTCGCGGGTGGACGTAGGTTGACTTCGGTTGTCGTAGGTGTAGCCGTAGGTGGACGTCCTAATGGGTGACCGGTTGTCGGTAGCTTGCCATAGCTTGACGTAGACTAGGTGGTAAGTTGTTGTGGTTTGTTGTAGACATTGTCGTAAGGGGGTCCAGTCCCCGGTTTTTCGGCGACCAGCTACGACTATGCCAATCGCCGGCTGTTGCCCAAAAAATCGCCTAAGTGGGACAGAACCTTTAGGAACTAAATTTGTGTGCGTGCGTGCCTGTGCATGCACATGCAGCAGAGAGCAGTGCTGAACTACTATTTACCTCTTTGGTGACCCGGATTATCCTTGATCAGACATTGCTGGCTTTACCTTGCACTATGCTTGTGCGTGTGCATGTGCATGTGTGTGCGCATGCCTGTAGGTATTTGTGTGCGTGTGTGTGTTTATGAGTCTGTGCATGAATATCGGAATTTGGGCTACCACAGAAATTTGTCTCCATCTCTTTTTGTTTAATGGCAGCATGCAAGCCATTATCTAAACAATGGTCTACAACAGAGCCATTCTAGGTGAAAATCCAGGTTAAACCAGGCTGCATCATTGTTCCAACTCTCCTTTCAGTCTTACTCGCCGCAAGCTTCACCTCATCTCCAACAGACTTCCCCCAGGAGTTGAGCTAATTGTCGGAACTAACTGCTCAAAACAGCAGGCCAGGACCAAGGCAGTTGACCTGCAGTATGCAGAAGATCACTGAGGAAAATGAGGGATTTGGATCTCAATATCAACAAGACTGTCCTCCACCAACGGAATGCACCATCCTCTGTTCCACTGCATAACATTCCACTTCAATAATAAAAGTTTGTTGATTCAAGGAAAGCTGTTTGAAACCTGGCACTAACCCCATGGTCCAGTAGATGTTTCCCCCTTCTACTATATGCCCATGATACACGGGTTACCTACAACAGGCACCTAAAGGCACAAGATGGATACTGCCAACTCTGGCTGCACTACATCCTCCGCATTTACCAGAAGGATAAGCGAACCAATGTCAGTACCGACTCCTAGGTCAACACCTCTGTAGTTGAGGCCATAATTACATGCATTTGATACTGTTGGATAAACTGCATTGTCACCAGACACCCAAAGTGGAGACGGGTCATTCAGATGGTATTGGGATCGGGAGCACACAGAAGCCCTGTGTAAACAGGAAGGAACACATCCCCACATGCCTGCCCTGTCAGCCTTGTCTTGTAATGTGCCATAATTCATCCGTCACCATGGGATCTACAAAACCAGAATGTAAGTAATTCATCCTAAACGGCCTATGAAGCAGTATGTAAGAAAGAACTGCAGATGCTGGTTTAAATCGGATAGACACAAAATGCTGGAGTAACTCAGCAGGCCAGGCAGCATCTCTGCAGAGAAGGAATGGGTGACGTTTCGGGTCGAGACCCTTGTTCAGACTGAAGAAGTATGCTATGTGTGTCCATGTAGTGTGTTTGTGTGAGTGTATGTGCAGCATATCCACAATCACAGCATTGACTTTACATTATGGAGTCACAGCCTTTGGCAATGCAGGCACAGTTCATCTGCTCAGCAGTCAAACGCACATTTATTTTGAATTTTAAAGACCAGCTGTTCAACTTGTGTTTGGCATTCAGAGTGCCTCATTTGTCTCCTGGATTGTTCTGCCTCATCTCCTGGAGATTTATATTTCGTTCTGGGAGACTTGGACAATCCGGGAGATAAGAAAGCCTCAGGAGGCACAAGAGAGGTTTTTTTTTTTTCCCCAAAAGAGATTGAAAATACAGCAAAGCAATTTAGAAATATGTTGCCACAGAAAGCATTTTATCGGGCTGCATCACAGCACGGTTTGGGAACAGCTCCATGCAAGAGCGCAAGAAATTGCAGAGAATTGTGGACGTAGCCCAGACCATCACACAATCAACCTCCCTTCCATTGACTCCATTTACACTTCACGCTGCCTCGGCAAGACGGCCAGCATAATCAAGGATAAGTCTCACCCCTGTCACTACCTCTTCCCCCCGCTCCCATCAGGCAAGAGGTATAGAAGTGTAAAAGCACAATTCTCCAGATTCAGGGGCAGATTCTTCCCAGTATTAACAGGCAACTGAACCATGCTATCAACAACTGGAAAGCAGTCCTGAGCTACTATCTATTTAGATCTACTACTTGGCAGCCACACTTCTGTCAGTCTGCCCCAGGGCAGCTGTGGCTACAGAAGTAGCTTACCACCACCGAGTGTGACTGAGGAGTGTATGAATAATGCGATGTAAAGCGCCTTGAGTATTAGAAAGGCGCTATATAAATCCCATCCATTATTATTATTACTATCTCATCTATTTAGATCTGGACTATCTTTAATTGTACTTTACTAGACTTAATCTTGCATTATTTCCTTAATCATGTATCTGTACACAGTGGATGGCTCGATTATAATCATGTATTTCCGCTGACTGGCTAGCACATAACTAAAGTTTTTCACTGTACCTCGGTACACCTCACAATAAATGAAACTAAACTAAACTGATATGAAAGTCATGGAGGTTCAAGTTCAAGTGAGTTTATTGTCATGTGTCCCTGTATAGGACAATGAAATTCTTGCTTTGCTTAAGCACACAGAAAATAGTAGGCATTTACTACAAAACAGATAAATGTGTCCATATACCATGATATAAATATATACACACATGAATAAATAAACTGGTGGTGCAAATAACAGAAAGTGGTTGCTAATAATCAGAGTTTTGTCCGAGCCAGGTTTAATAGCCTGATGGCTGAGGGGAAGTAGCTATTCCTGAACCTGGTTGTTGCAGTCTTCAGGCTCCTGTACCTTCTACCTGAAGGTAGCAGGGAGATGAGTGTGTGGCCAGGATGGTGTGGGTCTTTGATGATACTGCCAGCCTTTTTGAGGCAGCGACTGCGATAAATCCCCTCGATGGAAGGAAGGTCAGAGCCGATGATGGACTGGGCAGTGTTTACTACTTTTTGTAGTCTTTTCCTCTCCAGGGCGCTCAAATTTCCGAACCAAGCCACGAAGCAACCGGTCAGCATGCTCTCGACTGTGTACCTGTAGAAGTTAGAGAGAGTCTTCCTTGACAATCCGACTCTCCGTAATAAATGAAATGAAAGTCTGTGAAAGTCTGAGGTGCTGTGAAAAATAACTGTAGGTGATCAGAAAACAGTCCAAATAGTTCATTAATTATTTTAATAATTAGGATGTCAGATGAGTCATTTTACTGCGAATAAACAGAATAGGTTGTGTAAGCTAAAGGAAAATGAATTTGTTACTATCGTGTGCGTGTGTGTGAGTGCGTGTGTGTGTCTATGTGAGCCTGCGTGTGTGGAATTGTGTGTGTGTGTGTGTGTCTCGCTTTGTGTGTAAAATTATTCCAAAAGTCTCTAACTCAGTGAGATGTGGTTATAGGACTAATACAGATATCTGAATGGGTGAATATGCTCAATTATTTGTTAATATTTAAATATATTTTAATTATGTGTTTAATTTTTATTTGTTTAGGATATATTTGATAAATGTTTGATTGTCTGTGAATTGTAAAAGGGCTTTAAACAGCAGGCAAACTATCAAAGCATGTCAAGAAATTCAAGGCTGAGCCTTGGGTTTCACAGCTAGGGGCACAGTTACCATGGGAATCCTGTTCCACTTTGCCAGAAATCACTTGGGCATGAGCAGTCAACTTATTCAACCCTCTACACCTGGATGTGTTGGATGAGAATGCCAGCAGTGAGTCCAGGGAGCAGGTCAGCTAATACCGACCCAATGATATTCCAGACACCGCTATAAGAGGCAGCAAATATTTGAACTGGTGCCTTATCTATAACATAATTAAGACACAAGCCAGAATACTGGCTTTCCCACAATAGAAGGAAGACTGAGAATTGTCAAGGGAGCATTGTGGTTTGGAAATATAAAGAAAGGCACAAAATCAGGACATTTGATGTTTTAAGAAATTGCAGATTGCAATCCGGTGAGAATTTAAAATTCTGAGAGTTGAGGGGAGGTAGAGCAGACCACTCTCAAATCACCAGCACTGTGTGGGTGGAATGGACAATGAGGTCTGGGCTGATCGATTCAAAACTGATTTAGATTTATAACAGGAGAGCAAGAAAATGCTCCCAGCCGGGAGTGTCCTGTGACTGGAATCCATATCGTGGTTAACAATCGGGATGGGATTTTATGGATTGATGAAGCAGAGGAGTCAGAGGATTTATTGCGACGGCACAGTTCGTTCACATGCCGGCATAATTGCTGACAGGAACTGGTTTAGGTGAAATGGACATTTTCCATATTGTGTTACCATTTATCCAAGTTTGCATAACTACTTTTCATTATAGCTGTCGGTTAAAGGTTAGGACTGGCTTCTCCGTGACCATTTACTTTGTTGAATAAATATATTAGCCACTCCAACCAAATATTAGACATGCACTGGTCAGATGGGACTGTTGCTGTGGCCGGCCTTATGATTAATTGCATTCCAAAATTCGGTTGAAAATGTAGTGAGAGTAAAAGAAGAAATAAACAATAGACAATAGGTTCACGAGTAGGCCAAACGGCCCTTCAAGCCAGCACCGCCATTCAATGTGATCATGGTTGATCATCCACAATCAGTACCCTGCTCCTGCCTTCTCCCCATATCCCCTGACTCTGCTATCTTCAAGAGCCCTATCTAGCTCTCTCTTGAAAGTTTCCAGAGAACTGGCCTCCACCGCCCGCTGAGGCAGAGAATTCCACAGACTCACAACTCTCTGTGTGAAAAAGTGTTTCCTCGTCGCTGTTCTAAACGGCTTACCCCTTATTCTTATTCTGGACTCCCCCAATATTGGGAACATGGTTCCTGCCTCTAGCGTGTCCAAACCCTTAATAATCTTATATGTTTCAATAAGATCCTCTCTCATCCTTCTAAGTTCCGGAGTATACAAGCCCAGCCGCTCCATTCTCTCAGCAAATGACAGTCCCGCCATCCCGGGAATTAACCTTGTGACAGCTTTTTAAATATAATGATCAGACAGGAATTTTCAAACCTTCTCAACCCAATATATTATAGCCCACCCCTATTAATGCATTGGTTATTGGAGCTATTAAAATGATAAAGGGAGACCTGATGTTTATTTTTCCTATTTTGTTTCACGGCCTTTACTGGTTTGGATGGGCGATGGCACTCACACCCAGCTCTCCCCAGGTCTGTATGGAGCTACACAGACATCAGGCTGGTGTCTCATTGTGTACTAGTGCGCCTGAAAAAACAGGCACAGGCTTTGGAGATTGTGTGTGAATTCCAAACCACTGGTTACATATGCACCAGAATGATTTAGGCGTTTAGACATAGTTGGCATATGGACCGCAAAATTAGCAGTGAGGGCTGTGGGATATCATTTCTGGGTTCACTCAAAACGAGGGCAATCTCCAGCCTTTCTACTGAAGGAGGATTAAACAATGCACGATTGGCATACTGGGGGACTGGAATTCAATCTGTTGATTCAGTGAAGGTGTCAACCTTAAATGCAGCTGTGTGGGTTTAAATGTACATTATCTCTGCTGACAGTCCTGGGGGAAGCGTTGCATGGTGTGAGGTCTCTTCCTTCAGGATGAAACGTGAAACTGAGGACCTGTCCCACTTTGGCGATTGTCAGGCACTAGTTCTAATGGAATTCACCTCTGACACCTGGCGGTGACCTACGACAGCACCTACGACAACCTACAACAGCAAAAATTGTCGCCATCGTGTTGGCAAAAATGTTTCAACATGTTGAAAATTTTGCACCAGCCGCCTGTAGTCACCCAAAAAATTGCCTAAATGGGACAGGCCCATTATTTACACACACATAAAGGTGGATGTAAAAGGTACACCTAAACGAGGAAGGGAGATGTCCTCATAAGTTCCAGGTCAATACACACAGAGTGGGCTGAATATTCAACCTCGTTTTCCGTGCATAAAATGTTCGCAGTAAAAGTAGTCAAATATTTATTGTCATATGGTTAAACGAGCTAGCTCAGTGCTGGAGGGGAGAGTAGACTCTGGGATGGATGTGCTTGAGAGGCGTATGAGGCACAAGGTGCAGGTCACCCTGAAAAACCCCGGGCATCCTATCCATGTAATTCTGGAGAGTCAAAAGAGCACTCGGAACAACAACCGGCTCCTCTCCCTGCCCTGTAGAACGGAGCGGTTCAGGAGATCCTTCACCCCTGCAGCCATTAGATTTTATAATTCGGACCGCTAGGCTGTAGGGGGATGCATTTTTGCAATTTTTTTAATTTTTAATTGTTAATTATTGGTCTTTTTAAGTATTTATTGCTCTCAGGTAGTGTCCACATTGTATTCTATGTATTTTCTGTCTGCGTTCGTTTTGAATCTGTGGGTTTGTTGGTTGGGGGCTTCTGGACATCTGAATTTCCCTGAGAGGATCAATAAAGTATTTATTATTATTATTATATGCACAAGTACAGTGACGTACAGATACTATGAACATCATTGCAGCAGCATTGTGGCCACATAGACTCTGATGACACACAAAACATAAATTATACATTAATTATTCACATTAGTGTAAAAACAGGATCAGAAAGTAAGCAAGAGATGATCCATAGTATTTGGTTGACAAAAATGCTGGAGAAACTCAGCGGGTGAGGCAGCATCTATGGAGTGAAGGAATAGGTGACGTTTCGGGACGAGATCCTTCTTCAGACTGATGTGGGGGGGGAGGAGGGGCGGGCAGAAGAAAGGAAGAGGCGGAGACAGTAGGCTGTGGGAGAGCTGGGAATGGGAGGGCAGGGAGGGAGAAAGCAAGGACTACCTGAAATTGGAGGTCAATGTTCATAACGCTGGGGTGTAAACTACCCGAGAAATATGAGGTGCTGCTCCTCCAATTTGCGATGGGACTCACTCTGGACATGGAGGAGGCCCAGGACAGAAAGGTCAGATTCGGGATGGGAGGGGGAGTTGAAGTGCTGAGCCACCGGGAGATCAGGTTGGTTAATGCGAACTGTGCGGAAGTGTTGGGCGAAGCGATCGCTAAGCCTGCGCTTGGTCTCACCGATGTAGAGCAGTTGACACTATTTCCACTTACTCCAATTTCAGGTAGTCCTTGCTTTCTCCCTCCTTCCCCTCTGAAGAAGGGTCTCGACCTGAAACGTCACCTATTCCTTCGCTCCATAGATGTTTGGTTGCTGTGTTAGGGTTAGAGTTACACAGGTCAGTTCACGACCCTAAATGTTGTAGGAAATTAGCTCTTCTGAACTCGGTGGTGTGGGATTTTGGTTTTCTGTACCTCCTGCCCTATAGAGAACAGTATACCACGGGAACAGGTCCTTCAGCCCACAAGGTCTGTGATGACAATGATGCCAAGACCAACATTTATCTACATGCACATAATCCATATCCCTCTATCCATATGTCTATCCAAAAGTCTCTTACATGTTTCTATTGTATCTGCCTCCACCGGTACTCACCACCATCTGTGTAAAATAATAACTTCCCCCGCATATCTCCTTTAAATGCAGCCCCTCTTATCTTAATGCAGTGCGTTCTAGAGTTTGATATTTCCATCCTTGGAAAAAGGTTCTGACTGTCTATCCTATCAATGCCTCTCATCATTTTATAGAAGCATAGAAACAAAGAAAATAGGTGCAGGAGTAGTCAGTTCGATTCTTCGAGCCAGCACCGTCATTCAATATGATCATGGCTGATCATCCAAAGTCAGTACCCCGTTCCTGCTTTTTTCCCCCATATCCCTTGATTTTGTTAGCCATACATATACTTCTATAAGGCCTTCCCTCCACCTCCAGCGTTCCAAAATAATCCAAGTCTGTCCAACCTCTCTCAATAACTAATGTCCCCCAATCCAGGTATTATCTGGTAAACTTCCTCTGCACCCTTTCTAAAGCTTCATATCCTACCTGTATTGAGGCGACACGAATTGCATGCAATATTCCAAATGCGGCCCAACCAAAGTCCTGTAAAGCTGCATTGTGACTTCCTGACTCTTATACTCAATGTCCCGACCAATGAAGGCAAGGATACCGTATGCCTTCTTTACCGCGCTATCTATTTGTGTTGCCACTTTCAGGGAATTATAGACTTGTCAGAAGGTACACAAAAAAGCTGGAGAAACTCAGCGGGTGCAGCAGCATCTATGGAGCGAAGGAAATAGGCAACGTTTCGGGCCGAAACCCTTCTTTATTTTATTGATTATTTATAGACTTGTCAGGTTTGGTTTATTGTCACGTGTACCGAGTTTCAGTGAAAAGCTTTTTTGTTGCATGCTAACAGTCAGCAGAAAGACAATAGATAGATAGATAGATATAATTTATTTGCCACACAACCAGGGTTGGTGGAAATTTGGGTTGTCAGCAGCAGTACAATAATAAAGAACACACAATAAAACTGTAACACAAACATCCACCACAGCATTCATCACTGTGGTGGAAGGCACAAAAATTTGGCCAGTCCTCCTCCATTTCCCCCCCGTGTACAGGACCAGAGTCCAGTCAGTCCAGGATCGGCTCTTCCTCACCGGAGACCGCGGCTTTAAGTTGGTGTAGGCCGCAGGCCGGCGGTCAAGATTTAAAGTCCCCGCCGCAGCCGAAGCACCGTAGACTGCAGGGCCGGCGGGCGAAGCTCCCCTCCAGGGGTGATGGTAAGTCCATGCCGGGCCCGCGGTAGAAGTTGGCCGCGGGCCGGCAGTGATGGCTTCTTCTTCCCCCGGGTCCCCAACGTGAGATCCCGGGCTGTAGACGCCGCACCAGCTGGAGCTCTGCAGACTGTGGCTTCAGGCTGCGACTTCAGGCTGCCGGCTGCTCCGGGCCAGCGAAACGGAGCGCTCCCCTCCAGCGAGCCCCAGCGAGGGTCGCCCGCTCCACGCCGAGAGTCCACGCTGCGCCCGCCGCTGGAGCCCCGGGCGCGTCTCCGGGAAAGGCCGCGTCGATCCTTGTTGTTAGGCCACGGGGGAGGCGACCTGGAAAAAGTCGCCTCTCCATGAAGGAGGCGACCAAAGCGGTTTCCCCCTTACCCCCCCACACCACCCCCCACACATAAGACACGAAGAAACACAAAATACACACTTTAAAACATACTAAAAAATAAAAAAAAGCTGGAAAAACTGACGCGCTGCTGACATGGCTGCACACAGAGGAGCACCCCCTCTGTAATACATGATTACAATCACCATTTACAGTGTATAGATATAAGGGAATAACATTTAGTGCAAGGTAAAGCCAGCAAAGGATAGCCAGTCAAGGATAGTCCGAGGGACTTCAGAGGCACTGCACTGGACCTGAAGAATGTTGCTGAGCAGAGAGATCTGAGTGTACACTGCACTACTCCTGCACCGATTGCCGATTGACCCCAAGATTCCTCCGTGCATGAATGCTGTTAAGAGTTTTGCCATTAATTGTACATTTTCCCGTTACATTCGACCTCCCAAAAGTGCCTCATCACACATGCTCAGATTAAACTCCATCTGCCATTTCCCCACCCATTTCTGTAGATTATCTATATTCTGCTGTATACTGTGAACGCCTTCCTCACTGTTGTACTTAATGGTGGAGCAGGCTTGAACGGCCTAATGGCCTAAATTTTTTTATATATTCTAGGTTAAATGCTTTCTCGATATAATTCTGTATCATATTTGAGGTTTTTTCTAAATTATTGACCTTTTCCACTCCTTTCTCTCTATTGGGGAATTTATTTGCAAAGGCGTTCAAGCTCTTACAACATTTTCTTTGTCCCACTGATTGCTTTCCTCACCAGAACAATTGAAGCAAACTCCAAGAAGCTGAGGCAGAGTAAACAAGATGGTTCCACTCCACTTCACTTCCTCATTTGCAGAAGGAAGTAAGTTGTAAAAGCTCTATTTACAGGGAGGTACAATTCTGCTTTGAGCAATTCATGTGGATTCTACTTATCATTACCAAACTTGCTTTCCATCTCTCCTTTGGCCTGGCATGTACATCATGTAGACCTTTAACCTATGAGGGGAACACCTTTGACGGTCCCGCACGGTGAACTAGTCTGGAAGTTTAGATTGCATGTCATCCAAGGTGAGCTAGCAATTTGGATTCAACGCTGGCTTTGTATAAAGAATCAAAGGATAGTTGTGAGTGGTTGCTTTTCTGATTGGAGGCTTCTGACTAGTGGAGTGTCACGGGTCAGAATATAGTTAATATGGTCAGTAAATTTGCAGATGACACCAACACCGGTTTTACACAGGACAATGAGAAAGGATATCTAAGTTTACAACTGGTTCTAGATCAGTTGGCAAGGAGAGCCAAGGAATGGCTATTGGAATTTAACTCTGACAAGTGTGAGGTGTTGCACTTTGGTATGTCAAACCAGGGCAGGACTTGCACAGTGAATGGTAGGTCCCTGAATAATGTTGCTGAGCAGAGAGATCTGGGTGTACAGTGCATGCTTCCCTAAAAGTGGTGAATCAGGCGGACAGTGTGGTGAAGAAGGCATATCGTGTGCTTGGCTTCATTGTGAAGGAAGTTGAGTGCCAAAGTTGGGACATCATGATGCAACTGTACAGGTTGTGGTGAGACCACACTCGGAGGATAGTGTGCGCTTCAGGTCGCCCAGCTATAGGAAGGATGTTAATAAGTTGGAAAGAGTGCAGAAGATATTCACCAGGATGTTACTTGGCCTTGCAGGCTTGAGTTATAGGGAGAGGTTAGATCTTTGTTGGAGTATAAGAGGCTGAGGGGTGACCTTCTTAAAGTGTGACCTTCGGAGGCTAGTCTGTATGTGGATTGAGCTGTCAGAGGAGGCTATACACGTGGAGGCAATTACAACTCTTTTTAGACATTTGGACAGATCCTCTGTAGTGAGAGGGCGGTGAATCTTTGGCACAGAAGGCTGTGGAGGCCAGGTCAGTGGATATATTTAAGGCAGAGATAGATAGATTCTTGATTAGTACGGGTGTCAGAAGTTATGGGGAGAAGGCAGGAGAATGGGGTTAGGAGGGAGAGATTGATCAGCCATGATTGAATGGCGGGGTAGAATTGATGGGCCGAATGGCCTAATTCTGTGCCTTTCATCTATGATCTTATGACCTAGAAAGGAAGGGTTCTGAGGGCTATGGATCAAACGCAGGCAAATGGGACGGCCAATATGCCGTTGTTGAGCATAGACAAAGACCCGTTTCTGTGCTTTATGACTGACTTTATGACTATCACTGTCAGCCAATATCGTACTTAAGTCAAAATTGGCCATTTTATGCAGTAACCCATATTATATCTCTGTACATATACTTGTAAATAATCTCTCTAACTCGGATGTTCAAACTTGAGAGCAGCTTCTTCCTCACTGCTATCAGACTCCTGAACCCATCACCTCGCTCATGGCCCCTTCTCAGAGATGCTGCCACGCATGCTTAATCTTAACTTCACCTCTTTCGGTTATTCGGTTACCCACTTTAAATTTACCTTTGCAGTACTTAGATTGCACTACAATCTTGTTGTTTTTCACTAATCATTGCATTTTTTGTTGTATTTGTCATTACTGGTTATATTATTTACTCTGCGATCTTCACGTGAACAAAGAATATCGTTGCACCCTGGTGTGTATGACAATAAAATAATCAAAACCAGAAGCACCATCCATATTTATACAAATGGAATATATACGGTATACAGTCCTTGCTGGATACCATAAAATATTTTATTATCATTTACACTAGCTTTAAAATCGCTTTAAAAAAATGTGTGGGAGAATTTGTATGAAGTCGAATTTCCATACGTCAGGTCATTCATAACCGGAGAACATCCTGTACCCTGTATAACCAAAGCATAAACTCCCTACATTTGTATTCAATTCTCTTAGAAATAAATGACTTGTTAACTTCTCTATTTACTTGCAATACAGTAAATTCGCCTTTTGCAAAATGTTCACTTTTTATAAAAGCTTCTAACCTTTTCTAAACCAGATGTTCATTTTTATATTTTAAAATGGGCTATTTTTACTATTTACCCATATCATGGAACTTTCCCTGAATCTCAGGATTAAAAAAAATATAATCTATCTCATCAACCCCTTTTTTTAGTTTAATTAAGATACAACATAGAAACAGCATCGGCCCACCCTGTCCCCATTGATCATTGATCAGCCATTAACATAGTTCCATGTTACCCCACTTTCTCATCCACTCATTACACACTAGGGATAATTTACAGAGGCTAATTAACCTGCAAACCTGCACATCTTTAGGATGTGGGAGGAAACTGGAGCACACAGAGGAAACCCATACGATCATAGGGAGAATGTGCAAACTCCACACAGACAACACCCAAGGTCAGGATTGAACCTGGGTGTCTGGCACTTCAAGGTCTTAATCCCTGGGGTCTTCTTTCAAGAAAAAGATCAGGACACAGAGACTTGTCGGTGCACAGCACCAACAATTTGCTCAGTACCATCTTCCTCGTGATTTAAATTTTCCTGTGTTCCTCCCTCCCAACTCCTGATTTACAGATATTCCTGGACAATTAATTGCACCCTCAAAACTGAAATACTCTAGAGATAGACACAAAGTGCTGAAGTAACTCAGCGGGTCAGGCAGCATCTCTGGAGAAAATGGATAAGTGATGTTTTGGACCGGGACCCTTATTTAGACTCCTATTAAAGGGCATTGACGCTTCCAAGAATATTGGTATTAACATTGATTTATTATAGTCAAGTGCACCGAGAATGCAGGGTGACTTGGACAGGTTGGGTGAGTGAGCAGATGCACGGCAGATGCAGTTTAATGTGGATAACTGTGAGGTTATCCACTTCGGTAGCAAAAACAGGAAGGAAGATTATTATCTAAATGGTGTCAAGTTGGGAAAAGGGGAAGTACAACAGGATCTAGGGGTGCTTGTTCAGTCAATGAAAATAAGCATGCAGGTACAGCAGGTAGTGAAGAAAGCGATTGGCATGTTGGCCTTCATAACAAGAGGAATCGAATAAAGGAGCAAAGAGGTCTTTATGCAGTTGTACAGAGCCCTGGTGAGACCACACATGGAGTATTGTGTGCAGTTTTGGTCTCCAAATTTGAGGAAGGATATTCTTGCTATCGAGGGAGTGCAGCGTAGGTTCACAAGATTAATTCCTGGGATGGCGGGACTGTCATATGCTGAGAGAATGGAGCGGCTGGGCTTGTATACTCTGAAATTTAGAAGGATGTGAGGGTATCTTATTGAAACATATATGATTATTAAGGTTTATTATTTAAGAATATGGGGTAAACCGTTTGGAACGGAGATGAGGAAACACTTTTTCACGCTGAAAATTGTGAGTCTGTGGAATTCGCTGCTTCAGAGGGCCGGTTCTCTGGATAATTTCCAGAGAGAGTTAGATAGGGCTCTTAAAGATAGCGGAGTCAGGGGATATGGGGAGAAGGCAGGAATGGGGTACTGATTGTGAATGATCAGCCATAATCACATTGAATGGCTTGAAGGGCCAAATGGCCTACTCCTGCACCTGTTGTCAATTGTCTATTGTATATTGATAGTGAAAAACCTTGTTATGTGTGCTATCGGGCCCTTTTTGATTGGTTAACCATTCATTCAGAGCATAGATGATCCTTTAATTCAGTTCCACTTTCCTATACTAACCCCATATCTCTTGATTCCCTTAATATCAGAAAATATTTGGAGCTCTGAGTTGAATGTACTCAATGATTGGAGTTTCCAAAATATCTTGAGTGGTGCATTCCAAAAATTCACCAACCTCTGGGTGAAGACATTTCCTTTCATCACTGGAGTTGGAGAGAGAATTGGATCTGGTTCAGCTTGCACCCCTCTTTATTATTCAATAATCCCAACTGGAAAGTGCATAGATGAACTTACCTGGCAATGGGATATGGCACATTTACATCGGCTCCCTCTCCAGGATTATGCATTACCCATTTGGTGCAGTACCAGACTTGTGCCTGTGGCACTTTATCCCAGAATGAATTGCTCTCCGTATACCAAAGAGAAAGGAGAGAGAGTAACATTGAAATAAAAATGATCTCAGAGGTATATAGGGCAGGCTTATGTGCTCATGTTATTTACCCGTAGCGTAAACTGCAAAGTTGGTTGTAGCGGACTCTTCATGAGAATAAATGGGTAAGATACAATTCCTGTGATTGCTGGAATAATTGGAAGAGGATCAAGAAGGTTTAAGTTGCATAGTTTGGATCAGCTTTAATAATTTTGGATACAGGAGATGTGGATACAGGAGTCTGTGAAGACTTTTAAGTTTGATTGATATAAATATCAATTTAGAGTGATGAAGATTGCATCCTTTTTAAAGCAGATTTATAGTGAAGTGGTTTAAAATATGTCACTTAAGACTCTTGCCTTGGAAAGAGTCGCACAAAGTTACAGCGGACATTGTCCATTTAAATTATAGGAAAAAAAAGATTCTGACTTGGCTTTTTTGGTTCATATCCCCAAGTTATTCAAAGAGAAATCCATGTGTGTGAAATTAATAGTGGTGAAGTATTAATATTTCAGATGAAAGTAATATATCATTTGATTCATGACTAATTATTTCATAGATATAGTATTGTCCTTTCATAGAAACATAGAAAATAGGTGCAGGAGTAGGCCATTCGGCCCTTCGAGCCTGCACCGCCATTCAATATGATCATGGCTGATCAGATTATTAAAGTCCATCCTTACTGTGAAAAACTTTCTTGATCCTCTCCCAGTTATTCTAGAAATCTGTATAATTGTAACTCACGGGAATTTCATCTATTTATTCTCATGAAGAGTGTGCAACAACCAGCACAGGGGCATAGGAAGAACTGCTGCGTCACAGTGACGGAGATCCTTTCCAACTCGGGGGCAGTCTGTGTGGAGTTTGCATGTTCTCAATACGAGTATGTGGGTTTTCTCTGGGTGCTCTGGTTTCCTTCTACATCCCAAAGATATGCGACTTTATACATTAACTGGTCACTGTAACTTTGTTCCTGTTGTGTGGGCAAGTGGATGAGAAAGTGGGATAAAATAGAACTGGTGAGAATGGGTTGGAAAGAACTGCAGATGCTGATTTAAATGAAAGGTAGACACAAAATTCTGGAGTAACTCAGCGGGATAGGCAGCATCTCTGGAGTGAAGGGGGCGCTGTCCTGTGCATGGCTGCCCTGCCAGCATTTGTCTGTCTTTTCACCGTTTTATTTTTATTTTTAGTTAGTTAAAGTGTTTTGTTTGGAGGTCTAGACTTTTTTTGTGTGGGGGGTGGGGGTGGGGGGGGGAAGGGGGAAACTACCTTTCAGGGTCCCTACCTGGTCGGAGAGGCAGCTTTTCCCCGGGCTGCAGCTTCGACCCGTCCTCGCGGCCTACCAGCGGGCCTGGAGCGGCGTTTCCTGTCGGGGACCGCCCAGAACCTCGGCTTCGGCGGCGGCACAGCGCTGGAGCGCTATCGTGGAGCGGGCGATGCCTTGCCTGGGTCGCCGCGCTGGAGCTCCGGTGAGCTGAGACCGCCGGGAACAACATCACGGAGCTGCGGGAATGTGGAGCGGCAAACTGCGGGCGGCAGCGCCGAACTTTACACCGGGTGCCTGGGATCTCGCGACGAGATCGCCAGTTGTGGAGCTCCATCCGGCGCGGCCTTGTCGGCTTCGGAAGCCGCGGTCTCCAGTACGGAGGCAGCCGTTCCAGGGTTCCCATGCCGCTGTGAGGACTCTCCCGACGCCGGAGCACCACCACCCGGCGAGAACGGCCAGGAACATCGGGCCTCTGTAGAGGCAACTGTGGAGGCCTCAATAGGCGCGACTATGGGTGAATTGGCGTTGGGGACTGGACTTTGTGCCTTCCCTCATGGTGGGAGCCATTGTGGGGGGATGTTCTTTGTGTTTAAGACTCTCATTGGTGTTATGTCTGTATTCTTTTTTTGTGTGCTGCGAAATGGCAAAAAGCATTTCACTTCATTACACGGTGCATGTGAATGTGACTAATAAAAACCTTTGAATACTTTTGAAGTAATGGGTGACGTTTTGGGTCGATGCCCAGTGTGAATGGGTGATCGATGGTCGGTGTGGCTTGTTTCCGTGCTGCATCTCTAATTTAAACTTAAAGCAGTTATCCCACTTCACTATCTCTCATGGGAAAGGAAATGTAAGTTTGCCATCCAGGATGAGTTCTCCAAAATCATGCAAGACATTTGCACGGTGCAGAAGAGGATAGTTCAGGACCTGATTGACCTTCAGAAAATGGTTGAGAACATCGTGTCCATGTTCCAGGATCTCGCACAATCTGTGTATGAATAACAGATGCCCTCTCAGTTGCTCTGCCAGCACCATCTACCCCATCAGTGGAAGAGGTTGCAGCTCCCACTTTGATCTCATCAGTCACCTCAGAACTCACCGACCCAGAGTGGAAGCAAACAATCCTTGATCCCTCAAAATAAAAATAATTCAAAATAGAAACACAAAATGCTGGAATACCTCTGTGGGTCTGGCAGCATCCCTGGAGAACATGGATAAATGACATTTCAGGTCGGGGCTCTTCTTCAGACTTCAGAAGGGTCCCGAAATTTCACCTATCCATGTTCTTCACAGATACTGTCTGACCCACTAAGTTTTGAGAAATGAACGTTGACCAGCCCACCTGGTATGGAGGACATTAAAAATAGATTCTTTTCAGGACGGTGTAGCTTTAAAACTCCTAGCAAGAGCCAATGAGGAGGCTCTTATTTAGTGTTGGAACAGCTTAGCTGGTCAGGCAGCATCTTGATAATATCCAGATAATATTACATGGATAGGACAAGTTTGGTACATAGATAGGGCAGGTTTGGTACATAGATAGGGCAGGTTTGGAGCAAACGCGGGCAGGTGAGACTAGTGTAGCTGGGACATGTTGGCCGGTGTTAGTAAGTTGGGCTGAAGGGCCTGTTTCCACACTGTATCACCCTATGACACTATGACCATCTCTGAACAATATGGATAGGCGACATTTCATGTTGTGAGCTGATCCGAAACGCCGCCTGTCCATGTCCTCCAGAGATGCTGCCTACACCAGCACATTGTTTTCCACACAAGATTCTATCATCTACAGTTCCTTGTGTCCAATGCTTTCTCAAAAAATGTCAAAGTTAATTTTGCATATATTGTCTTTATTCTTCGATACTCTGCACAAATTTAGATTTAGATGCTGTAAACCTTCTTTTGAACTGCAAATAAATTTCCCATAACTAAAACAGCTATGCTCCAAAGACATGTTATAATGGAAGTACCACTGTATGACATTTCTAAATGTGCTGTATATTTGGTGATGCATAATAAATTGAACATTTATTGTATTATCACTGCGGGTCAGATCCTTCAAGCTGCTGATTAAGAACTGCTCAGCAGAATTAATGTGTGCAACAACCTCTTCCTCAGAGCACAGTACATCTTTAAGTGTTCTCCAACTCTGAAGACTGAACAGTTACTCTCTTCATTTTGCACAGTGGATTTAATTAGTAAAACATCTCTAGGTACTTAATGGGAGCTTTACCAATGAAAACGTGGTACAGAACCATATGAAGAGATATATTTAGGACAGAAGCCCAAAATCTCCATCGAATAAGTTGATTTTAAAAACTGGTGCAAAAGTTAGGAATAGAATGGATTGAGGCTAATGTGTGCAATTGACAGTGAAGGATAAGTTAATTAGAGCAACTGGTACAATTTTTGTCATTTCTCCACAGGGGCTAATTGATGTGAAATTACAACACAGGAAGGAATATTGATTCGAGATATTTGAGGGAGTTATATGCACGTTAAAACCATATTTCCATAGATCAGAAAATAGGTGTGCAAATTTACCAAATAAGTACTTTGGGAGTTTATTCCTTTTCTCCAGATATGCTGCGTGACTCACTTACTCCAGCATTTTGTGTCTTGCACTAATAGCCTGTTTGATGCGAACATTGGATGGAGAGATGGTAATACGTTGAATTTCTCATGGGTTATGTTCACTGCCTTTCTGAGCACAGTTCAGCCCTCTCCCGGCCACGGACATTAGATCTGATGCTTGGAGACTGGTATCAATTATTAAAGGTTACAGTGCTAATGCCCTAAAGCTGATCTCTAAACACAGTAAATTACATTTGGAGGAGAAACCGTCGAAACCTGGCCTTTTCACACGCAATCATGGAACTAGTGAGGAGAAATATGACCCTTTGTGTCAAAAGTGACCAAGGCTTGTGCAAACCTCTGGCTGTGGAGTGGAAACAAAGAGCATAAAGTAAATTGTGAATCACTGCTGTGACCAGAATGTAATTTTAATAAAGAGAGTGAGTTTTCTTTCTTCTCTCTGCTTCTCCTACCTGGATCCGCATTCAGTAGTATAGTTATAATTAGTTGTGTGGTCTGCGAAACAAAGTTGTGCCAAGAAATAGAAACTCCATCGGTAAAAATACATATGTAGCTGAGCCATGTGTCTGGTAATTTAGATGATGGTAACTCTTGAGAAGCAGAAAGTTTCTTATCCCTTGGGGCTGTTTGCCCTTCAGGATGAACTTTGTAGTCTTTTTTCTAAAGTCAAAACCCTTGGGAAACAAAACCAAATTTAGGGCCAATCCAGGGCAGATCTGTCTTCTAATCCTATCAAAACTGCCTGCTTTCAGACCACTGTGTGTTCAAAGCAATACAAATCTACAGTGCATTCTGTTGGCATGGTGAAGGCAATAAACATCTAGATTATCAAAGATTTCTTAGGTCAAAAGGGTCATGACTGCCCAATTAACTTTTCTTTTGCAGCAATCATTGGTGGTAATAAACTGATGAATCAAACTAAGCACATTTTTACTGTCCGTGAACTGAAAAAATCGAACGAATTACAATATCGAATTAAACAGATTTTTTCAGTTCACGGACAGTAAAAATGTGTTTAATTCGATATTGTAATTCGTGCAATAATTCCATGCCTTTTCCAAATTGTTGTTAATGGAATAATCCATTTATTTTTACAAGCTTTTAGATCTGATTATAAACAGTGCATGTCAGTAGACAAAGAAATAAATAATAACTTTTAGGCCTATCCATTTAAATAAGACCTGACACATCTGTGGCAGGTCTTATTACCAATAACATCAAAACCGTTTACCGTAGTGAAGTAGAGGAGCTAGTAAGGTGGTGTGAGAACAACAACCTCATACTTAACATCTCAAAAACTAAGGAGCTGGTTGTTGATTTCAGAAAGAAGGCCACCCCCCTCCTCCCTCTCTTCATCAATGGAGAGGTGGTTGAGAGGGTCACCTCCTTTAAGTTCCTCGGGACCACCATACATCAATCCCTATCATGGGAGCTCAACACCAGTCTCATAATCAGTAAGTGCCACCAGCGACTCTACTTCCTGCGGCAGCTCAAAAAATTCAGGGTCAGTCGACCAGCCATGGCCCACTTCTATAGGTCTACCATAGAAAGCATACTCACATTCTCCATGCTTGTCTGGTATGGTCACACAACCTCGCAGGATAAGATTCGGCTGGAGAGAATAGTGCGCCGAGCTTCTAAGATCGGTTGCAGCAGACTTCCCTCAGTGACATCCCTTTACTCAACAAGACTCACCAGAAAGGCCAAAAAAATCATAGCAGACCACTTTCACCCGGCACATGGTCTTTAATCTCCTCCCATCAGGAAGGAGATATAGAAGCATTAAAAGTAAAACATCTCGCTTCAGAGACAGCACCTACCTCCAAGCCATCAGATATTTGAATTTGCACTAATCACTCTGCACTTTCTTTTGCACTTGCACTTACGCTTAACATGACGCTGCTGGGTACTGTCCTTCCTGTATATATTGTCCTTCGTACGGTATTGTCTGTATTATTTATTGTGGTGTATGTGGTGGTTGTATTGTACTGTATTGTATCTGTCTGAGAGCGAACCAAGACACATTCCTATCAACTTGTTGACATGGCAGTAAACTTCTTGAATTGAATTAAAATACTGTCAAATGAATGAGTTATAATTAATTTGAATATATGATATATTCTTTAAATAATTTACTGTATTATGTACTAGAGTGAGGTTTTTGTTCTTAAGCACTTCTGGCCTTCCTTTGGAAAAGAACATTTACATCAGTAATTTGTTGTGGCGATTTCTTATTTCACTATTGTTTATCAGGAGAGTGGAAAAACTGGTCTTACACAATCCAATTTCAATGATCCGTCAAATGTTAATTAAAAATTAGCATCATGTGAGTGGGTTGAGCCCATGATTTTCACTGCTGGCCCTCCTTGCTTCTGATGCACGCTCAGTGGAGTCCAGAGAGAGAAAGACCATGCACTCAAGGGTATCACTTCCACCATCAGCGGCACGGTGGCGCAGCAGTAAAGTTGCTGCCTATGGGCGCTGTCTGTATGGAGTTTGTACGTTCTCCTCGTGACCGGAGTGGGTTTTCTCCGAAATCTTCGGTTTCCTTCCACACTCCAAAGGTGTACAGGTTTGTAAGTTCATTGGCTTGGTACAAATGTAAATTGCGGCTAGTGTGTGTGTTAATGTGCGGGGATCGTTGGTCGTCGCGAACTCAGTGGGCAGAAGAGCCTGTTTCCGTGCTGTATCTCTAAAACTAAAACTAAAAAAACTCATCGGAGTGCTCCTGGCCGCATAATCGGGTGGCCAATCATATAGAAGTTGGTTTTCACAAAAATTAGAGGGGATTTACTTGACGGTTCCCTGCGCATTCACTATTCAGATTGGCCCCTAATAAGAAACGCCTACTCGCAGAGCTCTCCCTCAACCCCCCATCAAGTCCGAGATCCTGACGAACCCCATCCTATCCACCATTTGTGCAACTTGACTGTTTCTGGCCTATGTAGATGGACAGCCCCCTGCCGGTCCACCCTGAATATTAATGCTACCCACTAAAATCTGATCACAACCCCTGAATGCTAATCCTATCTCCCCCCTCCCCCCACCCCCCGATCCCTGGCTACTGACCCAGGGCCGGCCTTAAGCCGATTGGACCGATTTCTCTCAATTGGGCCCCGCGCCCAAGGGGGGCCCCGCGCTGGAGCAATCCAAAGCTCCGCTCTAGGATCTTTGTAGTAATCTACTCTTGGCTCGGGTAGATCTACCCCGGGTGGAGGGGGAGAGAGGGGTGGAGAGATAGTAGAGGGGTGGAGGGGGAAGAAAGGGGTAGACAGGGAGGGGGATGTGAGGGGGAATGGAGAAGGGGGAGAGGGGGAGTTCCCTCACGTTCCCAGGGCAGTGCTCCCGCCCCTCCAGTCGCCGTGCTTCACATTCACAGCGTGCTTCACGCACTCCACCTCCTCTCTCTCCCCGGGGAGATGCGGTGAACAATACAGGGGCTGCCGGGCCGGGGGTTGGAGCAACATTTACAAACCTCGGCCTCAGCTCACACCCGTCCGCCTGGACTCCGGCATCCGCTCCCGCCGCCGGCCCTCTCCCTCCCTTCTCTCCTTCCCTTCCCTCCCTCCCTTCCCTTCTTCCCTCCCTCCCTTCTCTCCTTCCCTCCCACCTTCCTCTCTATCTTTTCCCTTCTCTCGTTCACCCCCTCCCTTCTCTCCTTCCCTCCCTCCCTTCTCTCCTTCCCTCCCTTCTTTCTCTCCTTCCCTCCCTCCCTCCCTCCCTCCCTCCATTCTTTCTCTACTTCCCTCACTCCCTTCTCTCCTTCCCTCCTTTCTCTTCCCCCTCCCCCCTCCTCCCTCCCTTCTCTCCTTCACACACACACACACACACACACACACACACACACACACACACACACACACACACACACACCCACCCCCGGCTTGGTCCATTAACTCGCATGCACTTTTTAAGCGCAGATTTTGATTACTTTGCATTCTACCATAGAGATATAAAGTCTATAATAGACTTTAATTATATTTCTATGAATCTACAGACCTTGGCTGGGAAACTGGGGCTCACCAAAATTGTTCCCAATTGGGCTCCGCACCTCCTAAGGCCGGCCCTGACTGACCCATACCTGACACCATTTGCGCCCTTGTTTATGAAAGGTGTAGGTCGGTGAACAAAGAATGAAGTTACTGGAGGTTAGGCCTCCACAATGGGTGCCTGGTATGCACTGCCAGTGGTGGAGGGAGAGGCAGGCCCAGTGGCGTTTATGGAACTTTTGGATAGTCATTTGGGTTTGTGGGGAGTGGAGGGATATGGATCATGTGCAGGCAGATGAGATCAGTTTATCTTGGCGTCATGTTCAGCACAGACGTTGTGGGCTGAAGGGCCTGTTCCCCTGCTGTACTTTTCCATGTTCTCTGCTGGGCGTAATTCATTCTGAATCCCATCAGGAATTCCCTGAAAGGATATATTAAATATTCATATTAATTATAATTAATTCATTTGATTCCAATATTGACCTGGTCTGCCTTCTGTACTACTAAAATCCACAGCAGCAGATCCTTGAATAAAACATTTCATGCCTTGAACCTTGAAATGGTCACTTAATGAAGGAGCTGACCAACCGTCTGAAGAAGGGTCTCGACCCGAAAGGTCACCCATTCCTTCTCTCCAGAGATGCTGCCTGTCCCGCTGCTGTGTTACTCTAGCTTTTTGTGTCTGTCTTCGGTTTCAACTAGCATCTGCAGTTCCTTCCTACACGTACAAATGAGGACAAGCTGATGAAGCGGCCAGGGTCGGATCTGGGATTGGGATGGTTGATGGGGAAGGGAAGCTGATAATTCAGGCCATTTTGCATGGATTTGTAGATAAATGAAAATTGTGGTCAGTGTTGTGAAATCAATGCTGGGAGTCTGAGATATTACTGTGATGGGGTTGGGGTCAGCACAGGGGGTCAAGATGTAGGAAAAGTTTAGGGACTCTTATCCAAGGAGAGCAAGTAAGTTTAATAAATATTAAAGATGTGTCTGAAGTAAGGTCTCGACTCAAAAAGTCACATATTCCTTTTCTCCAGAGGTTGTCTGACCCGCCTTGTTACTCCAGCATTTTGTGTCTACATGTCTTACTCGGTCAGGTCCCATGCATTGAGACCTCCTAAAGGAAGCCCCATTTAAGTAGCAAAGGGAAAAAGGGAACAGCACTATAAAAACACACTCGTTCCAGGAAAATCCAATGACAGGCACTCCGGAGAACAAATTTCCCAGCCCACGATCCAATGATTTCTCCTCAGGGAATAATGTTGTTCCATGAATATCTGTTAAAGAAATAATCTCAGTGTGCAAAGCTGAGCCACAACTAAAATGCTTGGTTGGATTTCTAGAGTGGTGCACCACAACCCAGAAATGATCAACTCCACAAAAAAACGTTCTGTATCAAATGTACAAAATGCAACATATCAGAACTTTTAGATGAAATAATATTGACGTTTGTTTTTTCTTTGCAAAGCTTGGATTTTGTGCATCATTTAATATTTTTGGAGTGGTGGATACTTCTATGCATGATTGCTTGTCTGTGAGATTTGACCTGATCCTATATTTAGATGCTGCCTTATTCTCCCAGACTTTGCTGCTTCTGACATGGGGGAAATGCTTCAGAGATTTCTTATTTTTAGCTTTGCTTGGTGATTTCGCTGCTCTGTGGGGGTGGGAGAGTGCTTCATAAACCAGTGCATTTAGCATTTTAGTGCTGGAGATCTCGATGTTACAAAGGTCTCTTGTGTGACACGGCTGCGAGAAAACAGTGGAAATTTTTAAGAAGTGCGATTGTGTCCATTGAGGAAAAATGTTGGTTGGAATTTAATCTCTGCTGGAAATGTGTGTGGCAGTTGAGGAGTGGGAGCAGACTTGGCAATGTGCTGCCTTCTCTCTTTCAGATTAAACAGGTTGCTGACATTTGCAATCAGGTGTTTAATGAACATTCAGGGCACCGTATCTCAAATAGATTTGTGTAACCATATCTTAACAGGAAGTCCGCAATTTGTTGGCATAATTTATGCTGGCCGTCGTCCATGATATGTTTGTGGTGGATTCAAATAGAAATAGGCTTTTCACATTATCCAGTTTTTCCCAGTCACTTTACCAGCATACCTTCAGGTGCAGATTGGGAAAATCCCATGAAACCGCTATGCGTAGGAGTGAGAAAAGTGTGTGTAAGTTAAATTAAAAGCCGTTTAAAAAAAATCTCCCACTGAGAGGGCAGTAATTGGGTAAGACCTTGAGAAACGTAGTTTATTGGCCCCCAATGCAAAGTCTAAATGGGCAGGGATTAGGAAGTAGCAGGAATGTATGATAAGGTAAAGTAAAACAAAGAAATAAGTAAACAGCTTAAAATATTTACTGCACAGAAAGAGCTCTCTCGCAATCTACTATACTGTCCCTTTGTTGTACAATCTTTTCGTTAAAATTAATTTTTGGTATCAGGGCGATGCTGGCAAGACCAGAATATATTGAACATCCTTGAGATATATTGCCCTTGAGATGAAAAGCAGCATTCTCAAAATCGCTTCAGTCCCTCTAGTGAAGGTCTTCACACAGTGGGTAGACACAAAGTGCTGGAGTTACTCAGCAGGTCGGGCAACATCAATGGAGCAAATGGATAGGCGATGTTTTGGGTCAAGACGCTTCTTCAGAAATAGAATCTGAAAAAGGGTCCTGACCCAAAATATCACCGATCCATGTTCTCCAGAGATGTTGCCTGACCCGCCCGCTGAGTTACTCCAACACTTTGTGTCCTTTTGTATAAACCAGCATCTGCAGTTCCTTGTTTCTGTCTCTTCTTAAGTCTTGACCTGAATCGTCACCGATCCATTACAGGGCTCGAAATTAACGGTTGCCCGGGTGCCAATGACCACTCAAAGTGCCGCCGAGCAACCTAAACGGTGAGTCATTTTGCCCGGCTTGGCAACTTGGTTTATACCGAAGATAGACACAAAAAACTGGAGTAACTCCGCGGGTGACGTTTTGTGTTGGCGACGGTTGTGGGAAAGATGCTAAGTGTGGCGTGACGGAGGGTCGGTGCTAAAGACGGGCAGTGGCGACGGCTCCATCTCCATCTCCTCCTCCCGCACCCCGCCCCGCCCAGCGTGTTAGCGGCAGCTGCTGCCACTCTGCCAACGGCGCTTTCAAAACAGACCCTTGGAGGAGGGAGGTGTCGGTCAGAGGCGGAAGTAGAGTGGGGGGTGATTGGAGGAGGGAGACGAGCCAAAACACTCTCGACAGACCTGCACCACAGCCAGGATCGATCCCGGTCTCCGGCGCTGCAATCGCTGCCGAACCGCCACTGGACCATCCCCGTCCCCGCCCGAGAGCCCCCTCACCCCCCGGGGGTGGCCAGAGGCGTCGGGAGTCAGACGGCGCGGCGCCCCCAGGCCCACAGCCAGCGCAAAACCCAGCTCCCTCTGCCTGTCCCGCCAGGTTAACCAGCAGCCCTGTGTGGATTGAGACGGGGCTGTAGGCGAGACAGGCAGTTGAGCTGCATTTAGCGCTGGATTGAGCTGAAATTACCGTTCACAGAAGCCTCGCGCGTGTGTGTGAGTGTGCGCATGCGCGCGCGACCGCCAAGATATTCTGTCCGCGGTCCCCTCCATATTTTGGTTGCAATTTATGTGCCTGACAGGTGTTGTCCGAGGAGCGTTGGCCTTCCTTCCCACCTCCTCTGCCCCTTCCTCTCTCTCTCTCATATGCCCCCCCCCCCCCACTCCCCTTATCCTGAGACCCCTCCTCTCCATCCCGCACTGATCCCCATTCCTGTCTCTATTCAGTCCTCACTGACATCCCCTGTGCTCCCCACTACCCCCCCCCCCCCCCCATCTATTCATCCTGCACTGATCTCCCTAGCCACCTCGCATTGATTCTCCTGCCACTCCCCATCAATCCTACACTGGTCCCCCAATTCATCCTGTACTGACCCCCTTCCCATCCATCCTGCACTGCTCCCTCCCATCCATCCTGCACAGATCCCCCCCATTCAACCCCACTGACATCCCCCGCACTCTCCCCTCATAATTTTACCTACTCCAACCAACACTCACTAATTTCCCTGCCTCAATCCATCCAATCCACACCGATTCATACACCCCCCCCCCCCCCCCCCCCACCTCCCGACCCTATTGTGCTGGAAATGTCTTCAGAGCTAACATTGACTATGTTTGATAACGGAATGCAATCAAATATGTTTTAATTCCCAATGTTATTATTTGTTTTAATCCATAAAGATGGATTAATTAAATTTTGAACACGTGAAACATTAAAACCGCAGTGTTCGATTGTCACTGACACGTTATTACAGAATTCATTTTAATGGCAAATCACTGCTGTTAATATGGAGTATCACTACTGTAGTCATTTAATGAGCAACATTCACAACTATTCGTTGGATTTATCCAGGTTTTACTTCTACAGTCAGTCATATACATCACAAATTTGGTCAGGAGATATTTCAGTTGAAATTTTAACGTTAATTCTGAAGTGGGAATGATGGAAAAAGCGTTTATCAACAATTTTTATTTTAAATGGTGCTTACAAACTGGGTATCTTCATTGCCACATACATCTAATCTGAATGTCTGGTAATGTGGCGTCTTGACACCTTTAAATATATTACCAAACATTTGCTGCATTTATGTCCTTTGGCCATCTCTTGTTAGTTAGTGTAATGTTTAACCTGTCAGATGGGTATAGTCAGTTTTGTCAGCTATTATCATAAAATGCCTTTAGAAAATTCCTTGCAACCTGTATATTTTGTTGTGGATAGATTATGTGGGAAGCAAGAGTGTTTCTGTACCAATAGCAATAACGACCCATGCTATGGCCATGTCATGATAATGTTCGGCCCTTCAAAGAAAACATGCTTGTAGTGTGCATGGTTAAGCATATATGTTATCAAGGTCCAGGATTTATTGACACAGGTTGATCATACGCTGAATAATCCAACCACATTTTTGTTTGGAAGTGGAAAGAAATAATAAAAATTGCATTAATTGCAATGTGTAAAAAGAGTTGAGCTACTGTATTATAATTTTGCTGTATGTCATTGTGGTATATATCATGTCTTGATTGGTGAATATGTTAGTTTGTGACTTTATTTGAAGCAGAAATAATATGTGAATGCATAATTCCGACTGGTAACTACGCACTTCGTCCGAGCACGCGTCATGCGAGCCATCTTAAATGACCACCTAAAATGTCATTTGGCAACCTAAAAAGCTGCCAAGGTTGCCCGGCTGGCAACAGGGAAAAAAGGTTAAGCGAGAGCCCTGCATTAGCTCCAGGGATGCCGCCTGATCTGCTGAGTTATTCCAGCATTTTGTGACTCATTGGTATTAACCAGCATCCGCAGTTCAATTTCATTATTTCACACAGTGGTGTTGGGGAAGAAGTGTGAGGAGTTGTGCCCAGTGACAAAGAAGTAGCAGCAATGTATTTTCGGGACGGTGCATGGCTTAGAGAGAACCAATTGCTGGTGGTCTTCCCATGCACCTGCTGCCCTTCACCACCTTGGTGGCAAAGACAGTTGGATGATGAGCTGCTGCTGTAAGAATGGCGTAGACACACGGCTGTAGTGCATTTTGTAGTTGGTGCACACTGCAGCCACTGTGCGTTGGTGGTGGGAGCAATAAATGTTTCACTTGGTTAATGCTGGTTGACGATGAGCTTCTTGAGAATTGTTGGCATTGTACCAATGCAGGCAAGGGGAAAGAATCAGCCAAGACTCTGAGGAAGTCTGGACTTCAGTGATTCTGGTGAAACCTAAATGGAACATAAGCAAATAGATGAGTATGTATTGGTTGGAGATGCCAGCATCTATCACATTGTGGTGATTGAGCTTGATTGGATTTGTCCTGATTTTTGTGAACAGGACTTAGCCGGGCAATTTTCCACATTGCCAATGTTGTTAATGTTCGGGACCAGCTTGTGTAGAGGCGCTGCTAATTGTGGAGTGTAAGCTTACAGTTCCGTAGCTTGCGCGTTCTCTGGCCTTGTTGCCGTTGTTGTACCCAGCAGTCTCAGTCAGTACCTGGTATCACGCGAGTGAGATCAAATTGATAGATTCATGAAGTTATACAGCACAGAATAGGCTCCACCAATTGCCAATCTAGGCCAGTCATCCATGTGCATCACGCTCCTGGGATTCGGGTTTGATCTTGGTCTCGGGTGCCATCTATGTGAAGTTTGCGCATTCTCACTGTGACTAACATAGAAACATAGAAACATAGAAAGTAGGTGCGAGAGTAGACCACCAGGTCCGTCGAGCCCGCACCGCCATTCGCTCATGGCTGAACACTAAACAGACACACTTACCCACAAACAGTAGACACAAGACACAGAACACAAGACACTACCCTCCCCTTTATACCGCTATCACCCCTCTCCACCCCAAGAACCTCGTGATCTCCTGGGGGAGGCAAAAAACCGGATAAAAACCCAGGTCCAATTCGGGAAAAAAAATCCGGGAAATTCCTCTCCGACCCCAATCCAGGCGATCGACACTTGTCCAGGAGATCACTCAGGTCTTACTATACTAACCATACCTCGGTCCATATCCCTGCCCTCTCCCCGTAGCCCCTTATCCCCTTGGCAGCTAAAAAACCATCTATTTTAGACTTAAATATATTTAACGTTTCTGCTTCCACTGCTCCCTGGGGCAGTGAATTCCATAAATTAACCACCCTCTGGGTGAAGAAGTTCTTCCTCATCTCAGTTTTAAAAGAGCCCCCCCTTATTCTGCAACTATGTCCCCTAGTTCTAGTTTCCCCGATCATTGGGAACATCCTCGGTGCATCCACCCGATCAAGGCCCCTCACGATCTTATATGTTTCAATGAGATCGCCTCTCATTCTTCTAAACTCCAAAGAGTAGAGTTCCAGCCTACTTAACCTTTCCTCATATGTCAATCCCCTCATTGCAGGAATTAATCTTGTAAACCTTCGCTGCACTGCCTCCAGGGCTAGTACATCCTTTCTTAAGTATGGACCCCAGAACTGTACACAGTATTCCAAATGTGGTCTCACTAATACTGTGTACAGCTGCAGCAAGACCTCCGTGTTTTTATACTCAATCCCCCTAGCAATAAAGGCCAAAACTCCATTGGCCTTCCTGATTGCTTGCTGCACCTGCATACTAACTTTTAGTGATTCATGTACTAATACCCCTAGATCCCTTTGCGTTGCATTACAACGCAGCTCCTCCTCATTTAGAAAATAACTTGCCCTATCATTTTTTTTCCCAAAGTGAATGACTTCACATTTATTAGTATTAAATCTCATCTGCCAAGTTGAGACTACTTGTATTTCAGCTGTCCAATCCCGCAGCAAAGAAATGTGGGAGGCTAATTGGCCACCATGTTATCCTACAGTGACAAAAAGAATCACAAAGTGGAGTCGAGAGTTGCGTATGAGAGAATACGTTGCAGGTTACAGGAGATTAGGACGGGGATTGGAGCTGATGGGATTGCTCTGCTGGCAACCAGCAAAAGGTCTGATGGGCCCCGTGACGTGCTTCCACACCGTAATAAGTAAGGAAGTTGGGCCCGATGCCACAACAATACCCCTACAATGACGTCTGCTTTTCTACTCTGTGTCTGTTCCAATTATTTTGCCTATTGATGCCACTCACTTCATCAAATGCTCTTTGTAATCTTGAAAAACGATACAGAATTTTCACAAGCCTCTTTGTTCTCCTGGAAGTGTTCGGTATCTCATGTATCTCTTCAAATTATAGGCTTTCGCCTCTTGCAATGTTTATATGAACTTTTGTTGAATTTAATGTATTGTGCAACATCGCACACAACACCGTGTCCGTGACCCAGAAAATGTTTTGCACAAATTCATCATGATTTCTAAATTTTGTACAACAATTTCTGCTTTCCAGATGTTGTTGCCCACACTACTTGTGTGTTTACCTACACTGTGTAGTGACAATGCAGGATGAGGAGTATGGTGCAGAGGGAGGGGGAGTCAGGACAGCGTGTGTCGATAATCATTGTAGAGAACTCTCAGCCTGAACTAAAGGCGATAAGACAGCTGGTGCTGAATCCGCCTTGTTCATGGAGACAATAAACCTACAGATGAAATTGGTATCACATCATTCATGGAGTAAAAATGTTTGGAATCACTGGAGGGGTGTACTTGTCATATCTCTGCAGGTGCTGTGGAAAAAAAAGTAGTTAAAGACTATTTATGTGCTATGAATGAAAAGAAAACTGAAGATCAACTTCTAATGGTTTTTGAGGGTATGATTAGCATTAGCTTGTTATTTCCTTATCTTAAAAAGCTTGTCTTCACGCAACTTCTGCAATACCAATCAGAGATTTTCACAGATTTACCCACATATGCTTTTGTGTCGGAACCCTTCCGACCCAAAACGTCACCCACCCTTTTTCTGTGATCTAATAGTACCCTCAAGTAGTCCAGAAGGTCAGATGCATACAACCCACATGACTGTGTACCCAGAAATCAAAAGAGCATTCTCAATCACTCTTTCCCTATGACTTTTAATGTCATTGAAGTACAGGTAAACCTGAGCTCATTGTAGCTTTGCTCAGTTGCTCTGTTGTGTGTACCCGGCCTTCTGGATGACTTGAGGATGCCATCAGATGATGCTATCCTCTGGCAAAGCCCACAACCAGCCCAAGATCGCCCTGGATAAAGAAGCCATCCTCTGACATTACTCCATTGCTGTTTTATGCTGCTGCAGTATATCTTCTTAAAATTACCTCCTAAGATCTTTCTCTCTACCTCCTCCACCCTCACCATCACAATGACATGATAACATGAATGCTTTATTATCACATGTGACAAGTCAGTGAAATTCTTTACTTGCATACCCAAGGTATGAAAATAGTCGCCCATAAAAAGCGCTCACAAAGTACTCCCGCACCAGGCTCCCTTTGTTCTCTCCCCTTCCTCACGCCGGGTCCCCCTTTGTTCCTTCCCTCAGCAATGACGTCTTCACTTCCACGTGGTCCGTCCCCGTGCGTCGGTCAGCGCCATCATCGACAGCCGCGCCGACCTCTCCACTATCACTGCAGATCTACTCCGGATGCTTCCGTGGCGCTGACCCAGGCCCCAGCTGCGGGGCTCCGCAGACCCGTGGGCCATTGGTCGTGGGCTTTGTCGATGCAGGATGCACAACTTCCGACCCACGAGGCTCCGGCCTGCGAGGCCCGGGCTCGACTTTTCAGCTGCCCTCTGGAAGGCATCACAGAAATTCACTCCATATATTCAGTCACTTCTGCTGCTGTTTATGCCTTTTGCTGGTCCTTTCTCACGGCACCAAGCTTTCCCCTTCTTTAGCCCTCAAATAGACCATCTTCAACACCTTCTGGATTCAGACAGGTTTCCCCACTTTTCACTGTCTTGTCATGCTTGCATGCACGTCCCTCACAACTTGTACCTCCACATCTCCGTAGGTATCTCGTGCATGGTTCCCTTTTTGCACCTCACCAGTAGTGCACAGATTGGTATGAAAATTCCTCCTTGGATAACCCAAAACTTCCTAAAATCTATTCCCCCCCCCCCCCCCCCCATCCAGTAAACATCCCCCATGTCATCTCCTTTCAGCTTGTCTTTTATTTTGTATGATTATGCGTTCATGAAGGTACGTGATATTTTTTCTCAAGCAAAATATAACTGCAAATTGTTCCAGTTATTTTATTCAAGCTCATTTGTTTATGATGTTTGTTGATGTGTTTTCTCATTCAATTCAAGGGAAATCTATATATACGCTGCAGTCTAATCCAACTAAAAGCAAAATCAAAAATAATAAAACTAAGGAAGTAAATGCATTTTTTTCCCAAATGTTTTAATGAACTGCACTTGCAAACAATGGAGAAATTATTTTAAATTAACATCCAGCTTGTGAAATGCTTGAAAGAAAAGTCACCTGTATACTGTAGATAAAAGTGGGGAAAGAGGATGAAATTTATTGTAATCATAAATGGCTGCATTTTTGTATTAAGAATAAAATTGGTCAACAAATCTGCTCATCCCGAGAGTGAGCCACAATCCTATTCATTGGTTCAAGGAAGAAGTAAAAACATTGTGTTTGTTTTTAATTCAAAACTCATTTGTAACTAGGCAGTGGTGGTGTTATGGTGATTTTTATCATGATTGTTGGGGAAGTAAGAGTTATTAGCCACTTCTGGATCACAATGTGTTGCTCTGGTCTGAAGGGAAATTCTGCGTAGTCATTTCCAATCTGTCAGGTGTACTTTTCCTTGACCTTGTCAATGGAAACTGCCCTTGGGGTCTCCTTAATGACACGTTCAGACTGTCTACATTGTGTACATAAACAGTGGTGTTCAACTCTGGAACAGTGTCGGCATCCGAAAAGCAAAACAGTGTGATTTTATTGTTTGTTCAATTCAAATGATGGAAAACTTTCAAGAGACGATTCCTTTAGGAACGATAAATTGACATGAGTCATAATCTTCCTAAGCTCTCGACAACAAAGCAAATAAAAGGGCCAAAACCACAAAAATATAATAGTTATCCTTTCCTGCGGATTAGTTCTCCAGGGGATCATCAATTATTCCTTAATTTACCAGAAGTGAATTGAGAACAATGCTGTGTTTCTTCCCTGCTTCCAGGTCCAATTTGTTATCGTGATGGTTCATTATCAGAAATATTTGTTGACAGAGGTTTCTGTGCTATCACGACACCTTCCTGCAGAGCCCTGAGCTTCACTGATAAAACTTCTGAACATAATGGAATGAATTTTGCATTAATAATGTGTAGGAAGGAACTGCAGATACTGTTTGCACCAAAGACAGATACAAAAAGCTGGGGTAACTCAGTGGGCCAGCATGACTGGAGAAAAGGATTAGTTGGCGTTTCAGATCGAGACCCTTCTTCAGACGGTCTGAAGTCTGAAGAAGGGCCTCGACCTGAAACGTCACCTTTTCCTTTTCTCCTGAAATGCTGCCTGACCCGCTGAGTTACTCCTATATAATTATGCATATATATGCATAATTATATCATATATATATGAGGTGAGACATTTGTTATCTTCCAAAGTTTCCATGGTTACAATTAAAATTATCTGTGTTGTATAAGTAATGAATCCATATTGTGGACATGTTTTTTAATTAAATGTTTTTGAGTGAGGCACAAGGATTTTTTTATTTTTATCTTGGCTGTCACACAGGTTTTGCATGATTCTGCAGGTGCATATGGTGGGTAGGAGTTCAATGTTTCACTTCTGTTAATAATATAATTTATATATCTAACTTGAATTGATATGTGCTGCTCGTTTTACTGCTTCAGCTCAATATTTAACCAGAGTTAATAAGTGCAGAGTTTTTCTTCATACTGCTGCTGCTTATAGCACCAGAGATACGTTCTCCCTGTGACCGCGTGGGTTTTCTCCTGGTGCTCCCGTTTCCTCCCACAATCAAAAGACGTACAGGTTTGTAGGTTAATTGGCCTCTGTAAATTGTAAATTGTCCCTAGTTTGTAGGATAGTGCTAGTGTATGGGGATCACTGGTCTGTGTGGACTCAGTGGGCCGAAGGGCCTGTTTTTGCGCTCTAGCTCTAAAGTTTAAAGTCTAAAGTCTGAAGCTTCTTAAATGGTTTATTTGCACAACTTCTTTATTAGTACGCCAACAAGACCATTATCAGCAATTGTATTTGTAATAGATAATTGCCACAGAAGAAACCCCAAGATGCTTGGAAGCAAGGAAGCCTAGTCTTCAGCCCAATGAGTGCATTGAGCACCCATCTTGCATTGATTCTCCACGAATCCCATTCCAATCTCCCATATTCCACTCAACTTCACCTAGACTTCTCCACTCACCTGTTCTGAATTCTTGGTCTGCTAATGAGATTTCCATTGACCATTGTGTTTCAAATTGATGCATACGTCAGCAATTTAACAAGTTAATCAAATTAAGATTTAATTACAGGACCATTTGTGATGATGAACCCAGATCATATGGAGAGTCAACTGTCCTTCAACAATCCTAGCCTGTGTCGGCTTCCTTCTCAATGTAGCTTGCAAATTGCTGATTATATATGTATCCTCTCCACTATTCTATCTGTGTGGATTTACTCAAGAACGTATCCCAGTGGTGCACTGAAGCAGCTAAGATGTTAATTCAACACAAGCTGGAAATATACAACAGATGGACAGACTGAGTATTTCCTGCTTTTATTTCTTATGTTTGGATGAGTCAGCACCCAAAAGAGATGAATGATTTAGTATTTTAGTGAGGATGAAGAAATGTGCCAAAACACTTTACTGGATGCCATCCATGCATTTACAGAAATGTCTGATTTTGCGCATTTGTGACTATTGATTATGGCCAGTACTGGTGAATAAGTTATCTCATCTACGCACAACACTTACAGGATACAAAATGTGTTGCTAATCGGGCGTATTTTAGGGATTTGAGTTGGCTGAGCCTGACAATAATATTGGTTTAGTTGAAGGTGGCTCTCAAATTAGCCAAAAGCATATTATTGGTAACAAGCAGAGCCCTATTCTATCACTACTATAGTTAAAATTTGAATGCGCTTGGGACAGTGACTGGTGATGCATCTGTGCCCTCCTAATAGCTGCGCCCGGGTAATGTTCACACAACCCTGCTTTAGGCAATTGATATGTTAATGTACAGTGATGGAGTACCGATCTTATTTGAACATTTTGTCATGGGCGTGCACTGTCCGCGCTGTTTGTATGCGCCAAGGGGTGATAATGAGGGCTTTTGTCCTGACACTTGCATTTTGACAAGGATCAACTCCGCAGCTGCAACCCAGGCAATGTGGCGCAGAAGGGAGGAATTAGTGCAGCTGAACAAGGCAGGCGATTGTCCCATTTAGAGCCAAATGAAGCCGCATGCAAAAAGAGGTGTTATCTGGCGTGTGCAGATCAAAGGCTGAGACGTTTAATTTTCTTTTTCCTTTCATAATTTTGTCACAGAATTGCATCTTTAACATCTTCAGCATTAGGGAAAGAGGTTGCTTCAGGTTGTCATTATTCTGCAGCCAAATGCATCCATGCTGCTTTATTGTGTGTCATTGTTAAAATGGGGAGAACATCAACTTGAACACAAGTAGTTTGTGATGGGGAAACAAGGAACTGCAGGTGCTGGAATCTTGAGCAAAGTGCTGGAGTAACCTAGTGGGTCAGGCAGCATCTCTGGAGGACATGAAGTGTTGCTTATCCATGCCCTCCAGAGTAACTCAGCTTGACCCGCTGAGTTACTCCAGCACTTTGTACTTTGCTCAGTACTTTGATATGGACGGCACCAGCTTTCGGTGGAGGATTCGGAGACCAGCAGCAGAGAACCAGATTTGATCTGTCCTTTTCACACCTTACATTTTCTTTGCACCCTTCCATATCTCTAGTTTCCCTCTCCCATAATTCTCAGTCTGAAGAAGGTCCATTCTTAGTCACGTGTGTGACCAAAAAGATGAATAAATTGTAGAATACATCTCTTCTAATTCTGAAAGCATTACAGGTATATTGTTTTGTATTGCATATATGGTTCACATTTTTGGGGGGTTTATCAAATGAAATGTTTATATGTTATGCTGACAATGTTTGTTTATGGTCAGAGGTAAAATAGACTGGTCACGTGTGTGACACCACACAGAAGCATTATACAAACTGAATTTTAAAAAGCTAGAATGTTCATATCTTTAGCAGACATGCATTATAGTTCTGTAGCTAGGAAAATAGCAATGAATAAGAGTAATCACTTGCAAGAATTTTTTAATGTATTAATTTGTGATGACGCCTGGTTACGTGTGTGACATTTTGGTTCACTTTACAAAGAATGGGCCAGAAGAGCCTCGACCCGAAACGTCACCCCTTCCTTATCTCCAGTGACACTGCCTGTCCCACTGAGTTACTCCAGCAATTTGTGTCTATTTTCGCAGCATTGTAGCCCGGTTCAGCAATTCGAATGCCCAGGAACAAAGGGGGCTGCAAAAAGTAGTAAACATTGCCTAGTCCATCACATGTACTGACTTTCCCTACCTTTGATGGGATATATACCGGCGGTGCTGCATTAAAAAGGCATCTAATAACATCAAAGATCCATGCCTCCATCCATGCTCTCATCTTGCTACTGTCATCTTGAACCAGCATCTGCAGTTCCTCCCTACGGATATTGAATGCCTGACATTAATAAACAATAAACAATAGACAATAGGTGCAGGAGTAGGCCATTTGGCCCTTCGAGGGGATGATCATGGCTGATCATCTCCAATCAGTACCCCGTTCCTGCCTTCTCCCCCTATCCCCTGACTCCACTATTTTTAAGAGCCCTATCTAGCTCTCTCTTGAAAGCATCCAGTGAACCTGCCTCCACCGCCCTCTGAGGCAGAGAATTCCACAGACTCACCACTCTCTGTGAGTGACACTATTAAATGACACTAAGTGGGAGAGCAACCTCGTGATGGGGAGAATGCCCCTCAGCCAGTGTTTTCTCCATCACCGTGATGGTAGTGCTACTGTTTGCGGAGCTGGGAGCTCTCAGCCACAGTTCACAAACGAAATCAGTCCATGTTATTTATTTTTTCACAAACATTGCCTTCGTTTTGAATGGGTTAAGCTGCCCAACAGAGAACCACTGTCATTGAGTGCGGATAGCCGGCAACCCGCGGCCTCCATGCCTCCATTTGTGGCAGAGGCGCTGACTTCCAGCATTCACTGTTTAGACTAATTTGTTTCTGGCAAAGATGGGAATTGGTGCAGGACCAACCAAGCCTTTATTACAAGAAGTATTTATCCGGTTGGCCTTGTTTGTGAGACAGCTGATTGGTACTCGGGGAAGGCCGGATAGGGACGTGCCAGTGTCTATTCATGGACCCTATTTCAACTTGATGCGAGTCTCTGCCAAGGTTTGGTCTGTAGATATCTGAGTGCCAGGGCCCAGAATGAAAGCACTCGCTGTGTGTGTCTCTATTCAAATCTTAAGTCGCTATTGAGGTGCAGGCAAAGGGACAGACACGCACCAGTGGAAGCAGATACACTGCTGCTCTGGCTTACTTTACAAAACATATAAACTGCGGAGAAAGTTATTTTTAGTTAAAGCAGAACTCGCATAGCTTGTTGTCACTTCTAACGAAACGAATAGACCAAAGCACGGGCCATGAGTTTTCAGTCATGAGATTTAAAAAATATAGCCAAGGAGGAAGTGGATATATGGGTTAAGGCACTTTATAATATTGTTGAAACAATCATACTGCAAATACTGCTTAATACATAAAAGGACATAAAGTACTGGAGTAACTCAGCAGGTCAGGCAGCCACTCTGGAGAACATAGAGAGGCCATGACCCGAAACGTCACCTATCCATGTTTCTAGAGATGCTGCCTGACCTGCTGAGTTACTCCAGCACTTTGTGTCCTTTTATAAAATTGTTTGCTGTTTTATTGTGTGAATTAGTACGTTCACCAAAGGAGAACACTTCTGTATTTAATTTACAAATCTGTACGTCTTTGGAGTGTGGGAGGAAACCGGAGCACCCAGAGAAAACCCACGCGGTCACAGGGGGAATATACAAACTCTGTAAAGACAGCACCTGTGGTAAGGATCAAACCCGGGTCTCTGGTGCTATAAGGCAGCAGCTCTACTAAGATAAACTCTGCACTTATTAACTGGTTAAATATTGAGCTGAAAACAGGTTTTATGTGATGCCTTGGATGGCTGCTATAACATGCACATATCAATTCATGATAGATATATAAATTATATTATGTATTTGGATTATGGGAGAAAACTAGAGCACACAGAGAAAACCTACGTGGTCACAGGGAAAACGTACAAACTTCGTACAGACAGCACCTGTAGTCTGGATCGAACCCGGGTCTCTGGCGCTGTAAGGCAGCACAACTCTACCACCGTGTCAAAGTCTGAAATAGTTGCGCGTTCTTCCTTTAATGTCTCAGCTCTAACACCGGTAGTAATGGCGTTTAACCTTTAAATCTGCAGTGTCAGCTGCCACAGGGCAGGAAACCCAAAAGTTGCATGTGGCCTGTCACGGCCATGAGCTCACACTGTGCATTCACCAACACTGGGGGAAACATCAACTCAGCAAAACCTCCTCTCTCAGTCCCTGGCAGCTTGAAACCACAGATCTTTCTTCCCCAAATTTTGTTTTCTGCTCATAATGGAGGTGTCGGTGAACAAGATAAGAAAAAGCATGCGATTTATTTAGTTTTTTGTTGTTTTGCAGACAAACATCCTGGGTTCCTGTCGGAGAACGTACAGGAAGTGCTTCAAGCATCACAGCCTGTGAAGATTCAGCCGACAAGAAGTTTTGAAAGAGTACATTGTAAAGACTCATAAAGGTCAGGACGAGCAATTACCTTGTGACTATCACCAGTGCTGTTGCAAGTTTGTTTACAGGGTCTCCCTTCTTGAATCACAGAGTCATTGAGGTTAATTTGAGCCGGCGGTGTGGTCAGGGCAGGTTATAGATTCATAGATGCAGCACTGAAACAGGCCCAGCCCAATGATTCCGCACCAACCATCGACCACTCATTTACACTAATCCCACTTTATTCTCCCCATTTACTGATTAACTTCTGCCAGATTCTACCACTCACTCACTTACGAAGTGGCAGTACAGTGGCACAGTGATAGAGTTGCTGCCTTACAGCACTATGGACCCGGGTTCGATCCTGACTATGGGTGCTGTCTGTACGGAGTTTGTATGTTCTCCTTGTGATCGTGTGGGTTTCCTCTGGGTGCTCCAGTTTCCACCCACACTCCAAAGACGTGCTAGTTTGTAGGTTAATTGACTCTTGTAAATTGTCCCTTGTGTATAGGATAGTACTAGTGTACAGGGTGATCACTGGTCAGCGTGGACTCAGTGGGCTGAAGTCCTGCTTCTGCTCTGTATCTTTAAAGTCTAAAGGGTAGTTTAACCAACCAACCCGAATGCCTTTTTTTGTAAACCAGCCTCTGCAGTTCCTTGTTTCACTATCCATCATATTTGGTGATGGTCACAAGCATCTTCCCTGGGCTCCTGGAGCACAGGGTTCTCTACTATTCACAAATATTGGTCTCCTGCATCCAGTTGTGCCAGTGTCACCTTCACTCCCTCAGTTGGTGCTCTCAAAGTGGACCTTCACTGGCTGTGGTCCTAGTTGGTCTCACTGGTCGCAGTCTAGGCTTTTCATTGTTGACCATCATGAGGGAGTGATTGCTGCTCTGTTTATTTTAGTTTATTGGCACGTGCACCAAGGTACAATGAAAAGCTTTTTTGTTGCGAGTTAACCAGTCAGCGGGCTTGCTGATGGGGATCAGTTACACCACCGATATGGCCTTCCTGAAACTTCTTTGGCAAAATGGATGGCAATGTGGGACGGTCACTGCGAGTCACTTGAATGGAGAATGAGCTTGGTTGTAGCTCTGAATACAATCCTACAAGTAAGATAGAGGCAGGACACCGAGGCTTCCATTTGTTGATAGGATGCCGATAGTTTCTCTTTCCCTGGACTGACACGTACATCAAATATTCAAAAAAGGACTCAAAGTGCTGATGTAACTGAGCGGGTCAAGCAGCATCTCTGGAGAACATGGATAGGTGACGTTTCAGGTCAGGACTCTTCTTCAGAATATTCAATCACTGATCAATATGCTTCCAGGTGGTCAGTAATACCTATTCTTCCATAATATCACTAACTTGTGAGCTAACTCGGAATGAATGAATGACTGCACCAGCTAGTTTTAATGTGAATTTGAATTTTCTTCCTGTCTAAGATCAGCTTGGCCAACATTCCCATGAGTCAGAGCTTCCCTAAGTTAGCGTGTTGCTTGGCCACGTTCCCAATACCTATTCCGGATATCACTTTTATTTCCATGGGTTTTTTCTCTTTTCTCTTCTCATTCTCATTTTCTCTTTTTTCATTCCTCTTCTAACTCACGTTTTCCCACAGTTGCTCCCCCTTTGAAACCATTTTTACCTCTCGGGAGCGTTGATCGTGAAGTGCCACCAATTCTCTGGAATCCGTACTCCTTTACCTCTGCAATTTTTCACCTCTTCCCGTCAATTAGATTGGTATTGCACATCCATCCCTACCAAATCTCTCAAAATTATCCGATGTGCTTCACATGCAGAATAGTTTGAAATGGATATACGGCCTCATAGGGGAGAGTAGCTGCCATGTTTCAAAGCTGATTATAACTGAGCATAAGATGGCTCATGTGAAAGTGTCACTCTGTTATGAAACCGCAAAATGCTGGAGGAACCAGGCGGGTCAGGCAGCATCTGTGGAGGGAAAGGGCAGGTGAAGTTTTGGGTCGGGACCCTTCAGACTGGATGGAGTTGGGGAAGGTTTATGGTTTGTTCTTGATGCTGAGTTAAAGGGGCTTACTCTGCATTGAAAAAAGCTGTGATACATATGTGTCCTTGTATTGCCTGATTCTGACAATGACCACAAAATAGGATGTGATCGTTTGTTCCTGTAACAAACTGCTTGTTATGATCGGTTAAAAAAATTCCCTTGTACTGACTTATTTTTCAAGCAGCCACTTGCTTCCGTGCGAATCTACTTTAACTCAAGTTGAGTGTATTGTCATATGTGCAAATATGGTGAGATACAGGTACAATGCAAATCTTGCTTGCAGCTGCATCACCATAGCGACTAAAATGCCACGCAAAAACATAAATTATTCATAAGATCATCAAGATTTAATCATGGCTGATCTATCTCTCCCTCCTAACCCCATTGTCCTGCCTTCTCCCCATAACCTCTGACACCTGTACTAATCAAGAATCTATCGACCTCTGCCTTGAATATATCCACTGACTTTGCCTCCACAGCCTTCTGTGGCAATGAATTCCACAGATTCACCACCCTCTGTAATTCATAAATTACATATAAATTCTACAAGACAGTCAAAATAAAAGACTGCAAAAAAAACCAAGGCATTAATGCAAAAATACATGATTTGAAAATAGGGGCAGCACAGTGGCGCATCAGTAAAGTTGCTGCCTTACGGCACAAGACATCCGGGTTCAATCCTGACCATGAGTGCTGCTTGTAAGGAGCTTGTATGTTCACCCTGTGACCTCGTGGATTTTTACCAGATGCTCCAGTTTCCTTCCACACTCCAAAGATGTACAGGTTTGTAGGTTAATTGACTTCAGCAAAATCGTAAATTGTCCCTAATGTGTAGGATAGAACTCATGTATGGGCTGAATGCTGGTCGGTGCGGACTCGGTGGGCTGAAGGGCCTATTTCTGCGCTGTATCTCTAAAGACTAATGTCTAAACATGTCATTGGTAGTGCACGAGTCTGGTATTCCATTGCCAAGCTAAGATTAAGGTTGCAGAGGTAGGTTCAAGAAACTGATAGTTTCAGGAAGGAGAATCTGTATATTTCTGATCCTGGTTGTGAGTGATTTAAGACGTCTGTACCTCCTGTCTGGCGGTAGCAGTGAGAAGAGAGCCTTAACTTGTTGGTGGGGATCCTTGATGATAGATGCCACCTTCTTGAGGCCTCGCCTCATGTAGATTCTCTCCATGTCAGGGAGAGCTGTGCCCGTAATGGACTGTGTTGTGGACATCACTTTATGCAGCCACTTGCATTTCTTTGCATTGGAATTGCAACATCAGTCCATGATGCAGCCAGTCAGAATACTTTCTACAGTATGTCTATATATTAGTATTTGGTGAAATGCTGAATCTTTTTAAACTTCTAAGAAGGTAGAGACGCTGGCACCTTCTTCATGATCACATCTATGTTCTGGGCCCAGGAAAGGTAATTCGAGATGTCAGCAGGTGTCATTCAGTAAGAATGTGTATGGTATGATTGCCTTCATCCATCAGGGCATTGATTAGAAGAGTCAGGAAGTCATGTTGCTGCTTTCTAAAACTTGGTTAGGCCGTATTTGGAGTATAGTGTATCGTTCTGATGGTCGTATTACAGAAAGGATGTGGAGGCTTTGGAGAGGATGAAATAGAGATTTAGCAGAATATTACCTGTAGACGGTATTATCTATAGGGAAAGGTGGATACATTTTGACTATTTTCTCTGCAGCGTCAGAGGTTGAGGAGAGACTTGATAAAAGTATATAAAATGTGAGGCGTACACAGAGGGTGGACAAATGGGAGAGGGTAGACATGTCAAAGGGTGAAAATGTCAAAGACTGGAACGCAAAGCTTTAAAGTGAAAGCGACAAAGTTTAATGGAGATGGGCGAGGGAATTTTTGTACACAGAGAATGATGCCTGGTTGCCAGGTGTGGTGTTGGAAGCAGACACGATTGTGGTGTTCAAGGGACTTTCAGAGAGGTAGATGGACACGCAGGGAATTGTTGAATATGGATCACATGCAAGCAGGGGAGATTAGTTGATCTTGACATCATGTTTGACACAGACATTGTGGGCCTAAGAGCATCTTATAAGTTCAATGTTCCTGCACCTCCTCTTCACAGTGCCATCTTAGTATTTTTTTACATCCCAATGAATAGACAATGATGGAAAAACAATCAACGCTATGGTGTTAATGGCATTGGTCCTGCTTTTAATCCATTTGGGGGGCAGTGCAACGGGAGCCTCGGTCCGCTATAACCAAAATCAGTTATATACATATATATAGAGGTTTGTTATTGTGAGGGTTTACTGTATAGGAGAGGAAGGGAAATTGCTACAAAGTTGGTTATTTTATTTGCAAAAGCCCTGCATGTGAAGAATTGATCTGACAGCTTTTCCATTAGTGGACGAGGAACTGAGTCTTTTGGACCAAGAAGATTGCCGCTTATTCTTGGGCAGCTGCTTCCATCTGGTAGATAAGAGCTCTGAAACGGCTCAATACCACCAAAAAAAAGTTGGCGTATTGGCAGCAGTTCAGTTTGTCAGACTCTCCGTCGAGAGCAGACCATGTACGTCGGTGATAATTGGCCACAAAGCTGCAGTCGCCTGCTTGTGCTCATCGTCTGAGCTCATACATAAGGTGCTGGTTGGTAAACTTTGCCTCTCAGCGCAGGCCAGGGTGACGCATTGTCTTTAGCCACAATTGTGCGCAAAGATCAGTACTTCAGTATCTCCATTTAGGTTTCTGACTTGAGTGCTCCAATAATAACTTACTGTAACCTAGGAACTTTCTCACAGACACATGGCTGACACTCTCTTCCCAAATGAGTACCATAAAGCAACTGACTTAATTGTGCTTTTACTCCACAGTGGGCCATTGTGAAATTGAAATATATCTTAGGCTGCGAGGTTGAGCTTAGTTCCTTCCCTCACAATCAATTTACTTCAATTTTAAACCGTCATTTAGCAGAACAAAATATTCTGTGTAATGTGACTGACTTGCAAGTTGTAGATTGTGACAGGAACTCGTCCCTTGTCATGCGATTATCATTTCAAATAACAGGGGCATGATGGACTTGATAATTTCAATTAAAACATTCGGTTTGCATTCGCTTTAATGAACATCGGGGATATTGCCAGATCTAACATCCTTGTGTAGTACATTGTGATAGAAGACTGGCTGGCCGGAGATGGTAAGATGTGGACAGACATTAATAGAGATTCATCTCCATGCTCTCTCTACTCAGTAAAGCATGTCTAAACTAAACTAAACTAAACCTTGCTGCCTGAATTATGTATGTGCAAGATGGATATTGAAATTGTTACAATAGAAGGAAAAGTCTTTCACAAGCCTTCTGTTCAAATAATGGAAAATATAATAATCATACTGTAAACAAGAGGTTCAGTAGAGAAAGGGAACGTATAGAACATAGAACAGTACAGCACAGGACCAGACCCTCAGCCCACAATGTCTGTGCAAGTTAAACCAATCTCCTCTGCCTGCACATGATCCATATTCCTCCATATCTATGTGCCTATCTAAAAGCCGCTTAAATGCCACTATCATATCTCCTCCATCACCATCCCTAGCAGTACGTTCCAGGCCCACACCACACTCTGAAGAAAAAGCTTGCCCACACATCTCCTTTAAACTTAGCCCCTCTCACCTTAAAGTTAGGCCCTCCAGTCGTTGACCTTTCCACACTGGAAAAAGTTTCTGACTGTCTACCTTATCTATGCCTCTAATAATTTTATATACTTCTATCAGGTCTCACCTGATGTTCTGGAGAACCAGATGTTTGTCCAACCTACCCTTAGAGTTAATACCTTCGAATCCAGGCAGCATTCCAATTAACTTCTTCTGCTCCATTTCCAAAACCCTCCGTACTCATAGCCAGAGATCATGAAAGATTCAGGTTCTTTCTTTGGGAGTAAGAAAGTCAGACATGTAAGGCATCAGAGTGGATAAATGGAGGACAATGAGATTCTGAATTTAATGATGAATAGATTATAAATGTCAGAATAAGTGATGTATCTGTATAAAATCTGAACAAGACAAATAAGACATGGCTGTACGTTCAGAGGAGGTAGATTTAGAGGAGTTCTGAGAGTGGCTGGAATATGCTGTTGGAGTTGATGGTGGAATCAAGTGTTCCCATAACATTTTAGAAGCATCCAAGAAGCATCTAAACACTTATATTACCAATGGAAACTACAGTACCCTCCATAATATTTGGGACTAAGACCCATCATTTATTTGTGTCTGTACTCCACAATTTGAGATTTGTAATAGAAAAAAAATCACATGTGATTAAAGTGCACATTGTCAGATTTTATTAATGGGTATTTTTATACATTTTGGTTTCACCTTGTAGAAATTACAGCTGTTTTTATACATAGTCCCTCACATTTCAGGGCACCATAATGTTTGGGACACAGCAATGTCATGTAAATGAAAGTAGTCATGTTTAGTATTTTGTTGTATATACTTTGCATCAGTGACGTGCGGTGAGGTCAATGGCTGGGGAGGCACTGGCTTCTACCCCATCCTAACTTAGTTGTGTGTGTGTGTTAGTTGTGTGTGTGTGTTAATTGTGTGTGTGTTAGTTGTCTGTGCGTGATGTGTCTGGGAGGAAAGGAGAGAAGGGAGGGAGGGAAGGAGAGAAGGGAAAAGGGAGAGAGGGAGGGAAGGAGAGAATGGAGGGAGGGAAGAAGGGAAGGGAGGGAGGGAAGGGAAGGAGAGGAGGGAGGGAGAGGGCCGGCGGCGGGAGTGGATGCCGGGGTTGCGAGCCGAGAGTAGATTACTCCAGCGTGGGGCCCAATTGGGAGCTCAGTCTCAGTGGCCCAGAGCCTCCAAATTGGCCGCTACAAATCAACGAATCAACCTACCAGTCTGGGCCGTTGCTGCTGAAGCTAGCTAACGTGGAGGGAGAGCGAGGCAACGTCAATTATGTGAGCCTACTTAATTGACGCTCGCTCTCCCTCCACTGGGCTCAAGACACGCCCCCTTGTGAGGCAGATGTGATTGCTGCCTCCCCTGCTACTTTTTCATTGCAGTTTTATGAAGAGATCAGCGAGCCTAAATTTAATATCTTTGTATGTGAAATAAGCTACCTGGACTGTGGAAGGTAAGGACATGTAATGAAGGGGTTTACAAACATTACATTGGTGACATACATAGAGATAGTAACAGGCACACGTTTATTGCCCACGCTCCATGCAGTTTCTGAGGGGTTGCGCAATCAGAGGGGAGGCTCAGCTCGTTGCTGCCTCACCTCTCATCTCTCCCTGTATTTGCAGCGGAGAGATGAGATGAGATATAGAAATGACATTGAAAACACAGATCAGTGGAGAAAACTTTATATTTATTTTATTTTATTATTATTTTTCTTTACATTTCTTAACAGCTATTTTCATTGGGAATATGACAGGTGAGGCTCTGCCTCCCCTGACCGCACGTCCCTGCTTTGCATGCAATGACTGCTTGAAGTCTGCGATTCATGAACATCACCAGTTGCTGGGTGTCTTCTCTGGTGATGCTCTGCCAGGCCTGTATTGCAGCCATCTTTAACTTGCTGGTTTTGGGGGCTAGTCCCCTTCAGTTTTCTATTCAGCATATAAAAGGCATGCTCAATTGGGTTCAGATCGGGTGATTGAGTTGGCCACTCAAGAATTGACCAGTTTTAGCTTTGAAAAACTACTTTGTTGCTTTAGCAGTATGTTTAGGATCATTGTCTTGCTGCAGAATGAACCGCCGGCCAATGAGTTTTGAGGCATTTGTTTGAACTTGAGCAGATAGGATGTGTCTATACGCCTCAGAATTCATTAAGCTACTACCATCAGCAGTTGTATCATCAATGAAGATAAGTGAGCCAGTGCCTTCAACAGCCATACATGCCCAGGCCATAACACCCCCACCACCGTGTTTCACAGATGAGGTGGTTTGCTTTGGATCTTGGGCAGTTCCTTCTCTCCTCCATATTTTGCTCTTGCCATCACTCTGATATTAAGTTAATTTTTGTCTCATCTGTCCACAAGACCTTTTTTCCAGAACTGTGGTTGCTCTTTTAAGTACTTCTTGGCAAACTGTAACCTGGCCATCCTATTTTTACAGCTAACAAGTGGTTTGCATCCTGCAGTGTAGCCTCTGTATTTCTGTTCATGAAGTCTTCTGTGGACAATGGTCATTGACAAATCCACACCTGACTTCTGAAGAGTGCTTCTGATCTGTAGGACATGTGTCTGGGGATTTTTCCTTATTATAGAGAGAATTCTTCTGTCATCAGCTGTGGAGATCTTCCTTGGCCTGCCAGTCCCTTTGCGATTTGTAAGCTCACCAGTGCTCTCTTTCTTCTTAATGATGTTCCAAACAGTTGATTTTGGTAAACCTAAGGTTTGGCTGATGTCGCCAACAGTTTTATTCTTGTTTCTCAGTCTCATAATGGCTTTTTTGACTTTCATTGGCACAACTTTGGTCCTCATGTTGATAAACAGCAATAAAAGTGTCCAAAGGTGATGGAAAGACTGGAGGAAAGACTAGGTGCTGAGAGCTCGCTTATACCTGCATTAAGGAGGCAATTAAACACACCTGAGCAATTACAAACACCTGTGAAGCCATGTGTCCCAAACATGATGGTGCCCTGAAATGGGAGGGACTATGTATAAACACAGCTGTAATTTCTACATGGTGAAACCAAAATGTATAAAAATACCCTTTAATAAAATCTGACAATGTGTACTTTAACCACATGTGATTTTTTTTTCTATTACAATTCTCAAATTGGGGAGTACAGAGGCAAATAAATAAATTATGGGTATTTGTCCCAAACATTATGGAGGGCACTGTATCCAATAGTGACAATAGGTTGGCATGGACCATGTGTTCCAAAAGGCCTGTTTCTGTGCTGTATGACTCTGTGACCATAATGGTCAAGGATCCTAACGAAACATTGTCAGTCCATTTCCCTCCACAGATACTGCCTGACCCATTGAGTTCCTCCAGCAGTTTGTTTGTTTTTTCCTCAGGATTCCAGCATCTGCAGTCTCGTATGCCTCTTGTTCCTCCACATGCTGGGAAAGATGTTAAGGCACTCCTGCTCCCTGGTGTGTGGAATTACAAATATGAAGAAAGGTTTAAGACTGTCTTCCCATCTGCACAGGAGATTAAGGAATAATTTTGATTAAACTTCAGAAGGGGATTGGGTAGTGTTGACAGGAATATTTTGCTTCCAGTGGATCAAGGGGATTAAGATAAAAGATTAAATAGAAGACATTTAGGACAGCAACGTTTACTGTGCACAGATGTTTATGAGGCTCTGGAATACAGGGTTAGAGAATGAAGCTATTTTGGTATTGAACTGTTATTTCAGTAAGAGCAGATATACGTAAATTTAAAAGGAGTTTGGGGATAAATCAGACCTCAGATATGGAATGGTAGAAGATAAACATGGATTTCTTGAATCAAACAACTTGTTCCCCTGTTACCAGTTTGATATGATTCAATGTTGATAGTTATGACACATGTAAAATATAATGATAGCAGCTCCTCTGTACAGGTATCCCCCCTGGGATAAATAAAGTTCTATCGTATCATAAGACCTAAATGTTGAAATGGTTTGGGGCTGAAGGCATGTTTATGCATATATTGTGTTTACAGGCCTGTTCTTCTGCTGCAAGTACGACTGTGATTGTTTCATTATCATTGCAAATGACATTTAAATATTGTTGATTCTTGACACTTCGCTCTTGGAGCATCTCATTTGACATAATTAATTGAAGCAACATTCAGCCCTCTACTTTCATGTGGTTTTGCAGTATAGTTGGTAAATGCACCATTTCTGTGGCAATGCTTTGCTAAAAGCTGAAGTGCAGGAAATAGAGGAGCCCCAGATAGACACAAAATGCTGGAGTAACTCAGCGGGTCAGGCAGCATCTCTGGAGAGAAGGAATGGATGACGTTTCGGGCCTAGACCCTTCTTCAGACTCTTCTCGACCTGAAACATCACACATTCCTTCTCTCTAGAGATGCTGCCTGTCCTGCTGAGTTGCTCCAGCATTTTACGTCTATCTTCGGTTTAAACCAGCATCTGCAGTTCCATCCTGCCTAATAGAGAAGCCCCAGTTGAGGTATCAGCAATCGTGAAGAACTGGGAAAGTTTGTTTGCCAAAATATGTCAAGGAGCTTCATGCCGTTGCTGTTGAAATGCTGTGATTTATTATGCGGACAAGAAAGAGCTTCCTTTCCTGAGAGTGTTAATTTATGCTGGCATATGGTTCCTTGGGCGCCAACAACACTTTGCCCACGTTCCCCCTGTTCGTGTGAACCCAGGCAGTAGGCGTTATCAGAGTTTCTAACCATGTCACATCATAACTCATCCCTGACTACACAATGCATTCTTAAAGAAGAGCACACAGAAACAGGGACTTGAATCTTGACACCAATGAAGGAGTCAGAAGGGGAATTCACTGCTCTCCTTTTCCATAATGATGCTGTGTAGCCTTATCAGCACTTACAGTCACGAGATTGATCCCTGGGATGGCAGGACTGTCATATGAGGAAAGATTGAAAAGGCTAGGCTTGTATTCACTGGAGTTTAGAAGGATGAGGGGGAGGTTCTTATAGAAACATATAAAATTATAAAAGGACTGGACAAGCTAGTTGCAGGAAACATTTTCCCAATGTTGGGCGAGTCCATAACCAGGGGCTACAGTCTTAGAATAAAGGGGAGGTCATTTAAGACTGAGATGAGAAAAAAACGTTTTCACCCAGAGAGTTGTGAATTTGTGGAATTCCCTGCCACAGAGGGCAGTGGAGGCCAAATCACTGGATGGATTTAAGAGATAGAGCTCTAGGGGCTAGTGGAATCAAGGGATATGGGATATGGCAGGCACGGGTTATTGATTGGGGACGATCAGCCATGATCACAATGAATAGCGGTGCTGGCTCGTAGGGCCGAATGGCCTCCTCCTGCACCTATTTTCTATGTTTTTATGTCTATACCAACTCAAACAGTTACTCACCTACTTCTGAACAAATTATTTCACACAAGTAATACATGAGTTTGTGGCCACAGCCATTAAATAAGAATACCATCCTTCAAACAGGTTTTTAACTACAAAAGGGGGAAAAGATTATTAAATTAATGCAGTCAACGAGACAGTAAAGAATTGTTTTGTGCATGTACTTTTTAGCTATCAACCTGTTCTCGTAAGATATATTGAAATCTGCAGACAACATTAGACAACATAAGATGGTGACAGGAAATTTGGCCCCTCAAACCTGTTCTGACTTTCAATATGATCTTAGAGTTGGGCTCATTTTCCTGTCTGATTCCCTAACACGTGATTCCCCTGGAGTCAAAAGTTCCATTTACCCCAGCATCTATAGGGATCGTTAATAAAGATTCACATTCCTCTGGAAGAAGGAGTTATTTCCTTATCACAGTCTTCAGCGGCTGGCCCTGTAATCCTGAAACAATGCTGTAAAAAGGAACATAGCACCTAGCCTGTCAAGCCTCTTTGACATCTGATATTGCACTCTCCAGAGAATCCTTTCTATGGCAGATGTGGGCAGTGCAGTTAATGTAGTTGGCATGAACTTCAGTAAAACCTTTGACCAGATCCCATGAGAGAGGTTGCGGTACAATTTAAAAACAAAATGTAGGTTGCAGCTGAAGTACAGTGTGCAATTCTGATTACCACATAGTTGGAAGAACATGATTGCATTGGAGAGTCTGCAGAGAAATTCACCAGGATGTTCCCATAACATTTAACAAGTATGTAAACGGGCACTTGAATAGCCAAGACGTGAAGGCTACAAACGAATACTGGGAAATGGGATTAGTCTCGATGCATACTTGAACAATGGCTTGTTTCAGTGCTGCACGATTCTATGATTCTATCATATATTCTTCATAAAATAATCAAACAAAAATATTGATTAGCACATGGTCTCACCAAAGTTCTGCAGCTGTAATGATGCGCTGTTCTCCCGGAAAAATGGCACTTTTATGAACAGTCTTAATTATTGCAACTTGTAATGATCTCTCTCTCTCTCTCTCTCTCTCCCTTGTTTTTCCTACTCTGTTTCACTCTCATCCTTTCTGCCCCCTCTCCATTCTTGTCTCTTTCCCCAACTCCCAAATGTATTGAAACAATTCCATGTTAACCTAGCTTGCTCCTTCCAGCAAGTAAAGAAGTGTAGAGGCCACACACCTCCTCATTACACCTGTGAAGCATATTTGTCCAACAGTCTGTATTATTCTAGCAACCTGCATTAATTTAAAAAAAATAACACCCCAGTGTGCTTTATTGCACATTTTCTGTCATTTATCTTTCCTTCATGAAGCCACGAGACGAATGATATCACATGCACTTATCCCACCCTGAATGAGATTCTTTCTGGTCAGCGACACATTTTTTCGCCTTCCATCACAGTGATGAACGTGGAGGAGTCATTGTGGATGTTCATGTTAAAATATATTTTGTGTGTTTTGGTGCTTTTTATTGGTATGACTGTATGGCAAATCAAATTCCTCGTATGTTGCAAAACATACTTGGCTAATAAAGTATGATTATGATTATGATTTAAGACTGTGAGCGACAAAGTCCAATGTTCCATGTGGCAGCTGAACACCAAGCCACCTTGGCGTCCATTTCAATTTCAATGTCAGTGCTTGTCATCCGTTCTCTTTGAAGCAACTTCAAGCTTCCGAGTTAAACAATGACAGGACTTGCCAAGAGTGTTAAATTCTCATAGCTCGCCGTTATGACATTTTTGAGGTTCACTTCCTCAAATAACAAACAAAATTAAAAAATCCACGTTGGAAGAAACAGTGGGTTCTGTGTGGATTTGAGTGATGCCATTCTGTGTTAATTATAGTTTTTGCCTTTGCCCGAGGTGACTGAAAAAGCAATTTGTGCAGGTGTTAACCCTCGTCTAGACTCTGTTCATCACACTGTGCATTAATTTATTTTATATATTTTTAAATCCACAGAGGTTCCATGACCGTGAAAAGCAGCAATAACTGAAATTAAGCAGACAGTTGTAATTTTTGCATTCCATTGCCACCTTACCTTGAGCAGACCAATATGTCTTGCTTCTCATTCAGACCAGATAGAGGAAGCTCAGTGACTGAGTGGGCTGAATCGAAAACTACCCAGCAACACTGGACCTCTGTAACTTGTGTGGCCCGCTGTTGTGAAATAGAAGGCTTAGACAATTTTAAGAGCTTTGAATTATTTGTGTATGAAGCTATCTCCGAAAAAAAGGGTTTGGTTGCATGTATTAAAAAAAACATTAAAAAGACAGTGCAGGAATGAACCCTTCGGCCCACAATGCCCGTGCTGAACATAATGCCAAAATATACCAATGATCGACATAAAATGCTGGAGTAACTCAGCGGGTCAGGCAGCATCTCTGGTTAAAAAGGATGGATGACGTTTCGACTTGGGACCACGTCTTCAGCCTGAAGAAGCGAAACGTCACCCATCCTTTTTCTCCAGAGATACTGCCTGACCCGCTGAGTTACTCCAGCACTTTATGTCTATCTTTGGCACAAACCAACACTGCAGTTACTTGTTTCGCCAAAGTATCCTTATCTCATCTTCCTGCAAATGATGGTCAATGCACCTACATTAATCCATTCCCTGCATATCCATATGCTAATCTAAAAGCCTCTTAAATGCCACTAACATTTAAATGCCACTTGCTCCACCACCACTCCTGGCAGTGCGTTCCAGGCCCCCGTCATGCAAAACAACTCAGTACATTTGCGTAATAACTTGGAGGTCTGTCAGCTGTCCTCAGCATAAACTTGGAGTTGTATTCTAGATTCCTTAAATGTTTTATTGCGACATGTACGAAATCGAAATTGCTCTTAAAATGCACCTTGTTTTAAAGTGCAGAGCTGACTGTGTTGGCTGCCTTGAACTTACAACAGGATATCCGCATTGTAAATCTGTCTGCAACATGCATTTACATCATAATGTACTTGTGTCGTCTTACCTACGTCTACGCTGGATTATTGTGCAGACCATTTGATATATGCTCGGAACTCCCCGTTTGAAAGACTGTGAACGGGGCAATTGTTCCTTGGCCTCAGCTGGACCTAGATCAGAATTCAATGGGGAGCTCCTCTTACTATTGTAAAGCATGAGGTGATTGCTTTGTGTACCCTCCCCCTCTTCCAGATTTCTAAATATAGGAGAGCAATACAACAGGTAATAAATTAGATGGTGTAATCAGTTGAATATTATTAACAGCAGAGACTCCCATCGAGTCGGAGCTGATCTTTTGTATATTGTAACCTTTGTTAGATATTTCTCAATAAATGCTGACTAGCGTTCTCCTGCAGTAAGGAATGCAGCCTGTTCATTTTCACCCCTTTGGGCAAGGACATTCTTTGGAAATAATCCTTCGGCAAGGAGACAAAACTATCATTGACTATGGGTGAATATGTGTGCTGCTGTTGATCTAATGGTGAGTTACACACTGCCTGTCCATTGTGCATGACTGCAGTTCAGTGTTTGGTTACACACAATATCCGGGGCGTGGGCTGTGTGTGGATTTAATTCCCGTGAGCTCCTCCTAACGTAAACTCTGAAATGCATTGAGATTTGAAGGCAACTTGCGCTCTCATTTCAACAGTAGGCCCTTTTATCCTCCAACAAAGTTGGAACTGTGCAACGTGGGCAAAAGGCAGACAAAGAAGGCACTCAGTATTAGCTCATTGCAGCTGCATTATAATGTCACTGCTGTAATGGCCGTGAGCGTCTACTCTGCTGCCGACGGTTCTGTTGGAAAGTGCAGCCTCTCGGGTAGGAGGATTAATGGAGTCGCACCACGTGGAAACAGGCCATTTGGCCCACTTAGTTGATCAGAAATGTCAAATTCTGGTCTTGGTTGTAGTTCCTATCTCCCCAAACCACCCTGATCATGCAATAAAATCCGCTTCTCCTTTCTTGACCTGCCATGCAGTCTGACGTAGGGTCTCCATCTGAAACGTCATCCATCCATGTCCTCCGGAATTGCTGCCTGACCTGTTGAGTTGCTCCAGCACTCCCTGTCCTTTTGTGTATTAACCAGCATCTGGAGTTCTTTGTTTCTGCAATATCTGTAGGTTGGCCAGGGGTCTTAGAGCCATCAGAGTGGCTGATTTGGAAAGTACTTAGGACCCTAATGAAAGAAATCTATGTGAAGGGATGGAGAGGGTTAAATAGAACATAGAATAGCACAGGAACAGGTCCTTCAAACATTTCTCATTGACAATCAAATCTAATTTGCCTGCACTTGATCCATATCTCTCCTTTCCTTGCATCGTTAAGTAAAGCTAGGATAGAGATAGAGTGAGGATAGGAAATGTTTGAGGCAGAAATAAGTGATATTGCTGATGAATAGACGGCTATTTCAGTTAAGAACTAGACTAAATGCAGACCCGTTGGTTCTGCTCCCCAACGCAATATTCCACCACTCACCCGTTCCCCCAGTACAACTCATTTCCCCAACGCAATATTCCACCCCTGTCTTCCACTCATGCATAGCCCCCAATTACGCAGGCATGGCTCATTTCCCCACATCCCCAGCACTCCCTCCCCCTCCTCTTCACCCTCCCTCTTCTTTCCTCTCTCCTCCTCCCCTCCCCAATCCCTCCCTCCTCTCCCTCTCCTTTCCCCTACCCTCAGTCACTCCGTCCCTCGCTCCATAACTCCTCTCCCCTCCTATCCCTCTATCCCCACTCCTCACCTCCCCCTATCCCCCCACTATCCCTCCTGACCTCCCCCACTACCCCCTCTCCTTCTATTCCCCACTCCTCCCTCCCCTCCGCTCCTTTTATTCCCCCACTCCCTCCTCACCACCCCCACTTTCCCCCCTCTCCCTCCCTACCCCTTCCTCTTCCACAATCCCCCCACTCTCCCTCCTCACCTCCCCAGGATCTTTCCCATCTCCTCCTTCCTTTCCCCAATCCCTCCCTCACCTCTCCCTCCCTCCCCTTACCCCTACCCCCAGTCTCTCCCTCCCTCCATCCATAAAAAGCAGCATCTGCAGTTCCTTCCTCCACAGGTCATTCATTGTTAGCTGTAGTTTAGATCCCGTTGACTTGACGATTGGACCAGTTTGCGTCATGCGTGTGTGTGTGTTACTCAAACTCTGCGCAAACTGCTCGGCCACCCTGCAACCCGACTCTCCCTCCGTCCCTCCCTCTGCCCACTACGGCTCTGCCGCCGCTTGGCCCATCCCCAGCCTGTCCAACCGCCCGCTGCTTCCACTTGGCCCATCCCCGCTTTGCCTGCCCACCTGCTGCTGCCGCTCGGCGTGACCCTGCACTGCCCACCTTCCTAACTGCCTGCCTGCTCGCTGCCGCCGGGCAGGGCCGCTGGGGGTGATGGAGTCGGTGTTCGTCACAGTGGGCACCATGAGTTTCGACGAGCTGGTGGAGAAGATCTCCGAGAGGGCCGCGAGGGTGAGTTACTGCCTCGGCGGCGGAGGAGACGGACGGTCGCAGCCATTCACCCGGGGGGGGCGGGTAGACTGGACCGCCATTGCTGCAGAGGGCGGGTGGGGGAGAGCGGTGAGTGAGGGAGAGAGATACGGGACCAGGGTCTCCACTGAACCCTCCCCGCGACCGCCGCTGTTGGTGGGGGAGACGGTAGACAAGTTACTGTGAGGAGGGGAGAGAGGAGTTTGTGAGTGAGGCGGGACAGGCCACAGTGCAGGAAGGGGCATCGCCATCCTGGCCATGGTGCTGACTGACAGGAGAGGAGACCAATCTGCGTGGCGCTGACTGACAGGAGAAGAAACCAATCTGCGCATGCGCGGTTTTAAAGATTTTTAAACCTTAATAACTTTATAAATATACCATAGTTCGGAACAAAACTTGGTGCACTTGCAGCACGGGAACAATAGACAATAGGTGCAGGAGTAGGCCATTCGGCCCTTCGAGCCAGCACCGCCATTCAATATGATCATGGCTGATCATCCCCAATCAGTACCCCGTTCCTGCCTTCTCCCCATATCTCCTGACTCCGCTATCTTTAAGAACCCTATCTAGATCTCTCTTGTAAGCATCCAGAGAACCTGCCTCCACCGCCCTCTGAGACAGAGAATTCCACAGACTCACCACTCTCTGTGAGAAAAAGTGTTTCCTCGTCTCCGTTCTAAATGGCTTACTCCTTATTCTTAAACTGTGGCCCCTGGTTCTGGACTCCCCCAACTTCGGGAACATGTTTCCTGCCTCTAGCGTGTCCAAACCCTTAACAATCTTATATGTTTCAATGAGATCTCCTCTCATCCTTCTAAACTCCAGAGTGTACAAGCCCAGCTGCTCCATTCTGTCAGCATATGACAGTCCCGCCATCCCGGGATTTAACCTTGTAAACCTACGCTGCACCCCCTCAATAGCAAGAATGTCCTTCCTCAAATTAGGAGACCAAAACTACACACAATACTCCAGATGTGGTCTCACTAGGGCTCTGTACAACTGCAGAAGAACCTCTTTGCTCCTATATTTGATTCCTCTTGTTATAAAGGCCAACGTGCCATTTGTTTTCTTCACTGCCTGCTGTTCCTGCATGCTTACTTTCATAGACTGATGAACAAGGACCCCAGATCCCGTTGTACTTCCCCTTTTCCCAACTTGACGCCATTTAGATAGTAATCTGCCTTCCTGTTTTTGCTACCAAAGTGGATAACCTCACATTTATCCGCATTAAACTTCATCTGCCATGCATCTGCCCACTCCCCCAACCTGTCCAAGTCACCCTGCATCCTCATAGCATCCTCCTCACAGTTCACACTGCCACCCAGCTTTGTGTCATCTGCAAAATTGCTAATGTTACTTTGAATCCCTTCATCCAAATCATTGATGGATATTGTAAATAGCTGCTGCCCCAGCACCAAGCCTTGTGGTACCCCACTAGTCACTGCCTGCCATTCTGAAAGGGACCCGTTAATCCCTACTCTTTGTTTCCTTTGTACTTCTTCGCTTTAATTTTTATACTGTCCCTGACGTCAGCCATGGTCGCCCCTTGGAATCTTTCTTCCTCCTAGAAATGAACTGATCCTGCACCTTCTGTATTATTCCTAGAAATACCTGCCATTTTTGTTCCACTGTCATCCCTGCTAGTGCACAGTGAGTAAGGTGGCGAAAAATAGTAGTGCTATCGTATACCGTTTTTGCACAAATAGAAAAACCACGCAAACTGGAAGAGCACAAGATCAGAATTTTAGAGATAGACAGACAGACAGATAGACAGATATTTCCTACTCATTTCCCTGGTTTTCAACAGCCTGATAGAATCTCTTAGCAACTCGTCAGGGTGACGTTTGGAATCGACCAGGGAAATGTTTAGAGGGCACAAGAAAACTCGAGTTTGCAATGTTCGGAAGGAAAGCTGGAACTGACTTTTCATAATCATTGCTCAATCTCAGATAAACAATCTAGCATCAAAGAGATAGAGTCACGAGGTTGAGAAAGCGCTGGCTGCCACCAGCATTCAAGTGGGTTCTGACATCAATCCCATGGAGTAAAGGCAGTATGAGGATGAGGAGGTCAGCAAAGAATTTGTTTTTGTGGGATACGTTCATCAAAAAGCAGAAGGAGCCCGTGTAGCTGGCTATGTAAATTAAATAGGATAGAAGCCTTGCCTGGGCCATTTGAGAAGGGTTACATGGCCTTTTTTGTATGATTGTGTTGATGAGGGAAATGGGAAAATCTTGCCGAGTGACATTTGGAAACGTTGTTGGTTATGTGAACCCATAAGAAGACAACTTGAAAAAAGTTTTGTGAGAAATTATCATGGAAGTGCCCCCCCCCCCCCCCCCCCCCCCCCCCCATGGCAAGAATATATTATCTATGGTAAGGAGACCAGAGCATAATTGGAACAATACATCTCGCATCCTGTACTTAAAGCCTCCCAGAGGTATCATGAGTGATAAGAAACCATAAGTGATAGGAGCAGAAATAGGCCATTCGGCCCATCAAGTCTACTGCGCCATTCAATCATGGCTGATCTATCTTTCCCTCTCAACCCCATTCTCCTCCCTTCTCCCCATAACCCCTGATACCCGGAATAATCACGAATCTATCAATCTCTGCTTTATCCACTGATTTGCCCTCCGCAGCCTTCTGAGGCATTAGCCACCTTAACTGCTTGCTTCACATGGACATTTGTTTTTGTGAATATTATACAAGGACAAACAAAAACCGTTGTACATCAACATTTCCAAATCTATTACTGTTTTAATAAAACTCTGCCTTCTGCTTTACTGTAGTGGATGATGTCACACATATCCACATTAGATTGCATCTGCCATGTATTTGTACTCACTAAACCTGTCAAAATAATTTTGTAGCCTCCTTGCATCCTCCTTGCAAATTAACATCCCATCCAGGTTTTTATTGTTATATTATATTTGGTTCGCTCATCCAAATCATTGATTTATATTGTGAATAACTAAGGTCCAAGCAATGATTCTGTGATACCTCACTAATCATTGCCTGTACCCAGAAAATTCCTATTTATTCCTGCCGTATGTTTCCAGTCTGCCAAACATTTTTCAATTCATACTGCCAATCCCAATTGCTTTAATTTTACAGACTAACCTCTCATTTGAGACTTTCTGAAAATCCAAGTACATCAGATTCCCTCGTCCTCCCTAATGTATTCTACCAATTATTTACTCAAAAAAGCGTCAGTAGGTTTTTCAACCATGATTTTAATTTCATACTTCCTTAACTTTGCCTAATCCCATTGCTATTTTCTCAGGGTCCTATTTTCACATCATTTATAAAAGCATTTCCAACATTTTCCACTGATATTGGGCTAATATCTCCAATTTTCCCTCTTTCCTCATTTTGTTAAATGGTGGGGATACATTTGTCACTCTCCGGTCGGCATGAAGTGTCCCATAAATCTATGGAGTTCTGAAAGATAATAACCACAGTTTTTATTTCACCCTCATTTATATCTGGGGGTTGCATGTTAATAGGCCAGAGGGAATTATCAGTTTTCAGTCCCTTTAATTTATTTTCTTTTGCTAATACTGAACTCCTTTAGTTACTCCTTTTCATTAGACTCCAGGATCTGTAGCAATTCTGGGAAGTTATTTGTGTCCTCTTTTGCGAATACAAAAACAAAGAGTGTTTAATTACTCTGTCATTTCTTTATTGTCTGTTATAAATTCTCCCATTTCTGACTGTCAGCACCTATATTTATCCACTAATTTGCCTGAATTGTAATTAAAGTTCAGTCGGTTCCAACATCGCCATTATCTTTCTTGGATAAAGATAGGAATGTATTAATATGGATTAAGTTTGAACATTAGTTGTTGAAAGATAAGGCGGCAGAGTGGCACAGCTAGTGGGCGGCACAGTGGCGCAGCAGGTAGAACTGCTGTATCACACGACCAATGACCTGGGATTGATCCTGACCTTGGATGCTGCCTGTATAGAGTTTGCATGTTCTCCCTGTGACCACATGGGTTTCTCCAGTTCCCTCCCACCTCCTAAAGATGTGCGGATTTGTAGGTTAATTGGCCTGTGTAAATTGCCCCGAGTGTGTCGGTTCCATCGCACTTCCCTCTTACACGCTGTCCCTTGAAGACATCATGTCTAACCAGTGTAATTTTTCATATGTGCACTTACATTAGCCCGGCTGCACCTCACCAGCACCTCTCTCAGCTGATCTACCACTCCCACCAGTGCTTGTCTGACAGCCAGTGTTAGTTGAGTAGAAATTTCCTCTAAAGAAACATCAAAAAGTATGAAATTTATCGTTTTGATTCCTGCAATTAATAGCATTCACCCTCCACTAGTTCTGGAAGAGGGCTGCTGTAACCTTGGTGTTACATTTTATTTCAGGATGAGTTTCAGATCATATGGAAACATCATCAATAATATATTCTCCATAACATCAGCCCTGCATCAAAGCATCCGTGCCTTTTATTATCTTCAGAGATAATGATTACAATAGATTTCTGTCCCTCTTCCCTCCTCCTATTGTCCATAAACTAACTCATCCAAAACTGTCTATGTATTAATTTATGTCAAACAGTTCACATATCATCCCCGTGCTGGTTGAAGTACATTGGTTCTCAATTAGGCAACGTCTAATCATAGTTTTATTTTGGTTATAGATACAGCATGGAAGCAGGCCCCTCAGCCCATCGAGTCAATGGCAGCCATTGATCACCCATTCACACTAGTTCAATGTATCCCACTTACTCATCCACTCCCTCAACATTTGGAGCAATTTTCATAAGAGGCCAATTAACCTACAAACTTGCACGTCTTTGCAATGCGGAAGGGAACCAGGAGAATCAGGAGAACACCCACGTGCTCATAGGGAGAATGCGCATATAGACAGCGCCCAAGGTCAGGACCAAACCTGGGTTTCTGGCATTGTGAGGCAGCAACTCTACATGCTGTTCCCTGTGTGTACCCTGCAATTGTCTCTTACTGTATAATCCTTAGAACTTCATGTGTTCATCCAGTTCTGACCTTTAGCTGCAAATGCTTTAAGTGATTGCATCCTTTTCCAACCATTTTTTCCTCTACTTCTCGTTCCTCCTTTAAAAAATCTCCATTAATCCTACAGTGGAAAAAAACATCAGTTTATCTTCTTTGTAGCTTAGCATCAGCTGTCCGAGAGGTTTGGTTGAGCCTGGTATGCCCACAGTTCGAGATATCCTCAACTTAGGAACCTTACACCCAGCTTGTGGATTTCTGCACCGTTAGTTGGACTGGGCCAGTTCCAGCCTTGATATTTTGACACCTTCTGAAAGGTTAAGGAAGGATATGTACAGTGATTGACACGTCCCTAAATTCATTTTTGATTGGTTGCATTGTGAGGACTCGATCCCCAGTGCCTCTGGATGGATGAAATCTACACTAGTTCAGGAAGCAGCTCTTCAGCCATTGGGATGAGGTGCTTCAGGAAGATCTTGGTGAAGACTTTTCCTTTGGCAGGCAACAAACAGACCTCACTGTAGTTATCACGTGTAGATTTGTCTCCCAGGTAGCTCTTTCCCGGGTTATTTGTGAGGTGATGCGTGCAAAGAGCTTGTCTGTGCAGGGTCTTTGAATCCTGCAGTGTTCAGAAGAGCCTTTGACTCCAAATTTAAAGAGATTGTTGACATTGTGTGTCTCCAGCACATCCTATCTCGTGCAAACTGGTGGCAAGCAAGGCTATCTCTTCACCATAATGCTTCTATCAAACTTCCTTTCTGCACATCACCTCCAACATATTTCCAATTACAATAGAGAAACTACAGAACAAATTAAGACCTCTTCAATCTATATCACCGCAATTTCACAACTGTTTAGTTTAATTTAGTTCAGTTTATTGTCACGTGCACCGAGGTACTGTGAAAAGCTTTTTATTGAAAGACTACACATGATTACAATCGAGCTGTCCACAGTGTACAGATACATGATAAAGGGAATAAGGTTTAGTACGAGGTGAAGTCCAATTAAAGATAGTCCGAGGATCTTCAATGATCTATATAGTAACTCATGACCACTAGTTGTTGGTAGTTGTTGGAGGCCATCCCATCTACAACCATCAAGCTCCATTATGCAAATAACACTGCACATGCCTAAACTCCAAGGCACCGTCGATTTGGTCACTGAATTAGATGAAGGTATTAATGCAGAACAGTACAGCACAGGCCCACAATGTTTATGCCAAACATGATGCTAACTGACCTGATCTGCCAGTACATGATCCATATCCCTCTATTCCCTGCACTTCCATGTGCCTATATAAAAGCCCTCTTTAAAAACTACTATTGTTTCTACCTCCACCACCACCCCTGGCAAAGTGTTCCAGGCACCCACTACTCTCCGTATAAATTATTTAGTTTAGTTTGGTTTAGAGATACAGCGTGGAAACAGGACCTTCGGCCCACCAAGTCCACGCTGACCAGCAATCCTTGTACACTAGTTTTATCCTGGGGACAGTTTAACAAAATCAATTGACCTACAAACCCACAAGTCTTTGCAATGTGGGAGGAAACTAGAGCACCCGGAGAAAACACACGTGGCCACAGGGAGAATGTACAAATTCCGTATAGACAACATCCATAGTCAGGATCGAACCCGGGTCTCTGGCTCTGTAAGGCAGCAACTCTGCCACTGTGCCGACACACTTTAGTTTAGTTAGTTTTGTTTATAGTCACTTGTCTGCACACTCATCGTCCTCAAAAACAAAGGTCTTCTACAAACATTCTTTGATGTACTAGACTGTCCTCAGACAATAAATCTCCACAACAAGACCATGGAAAATGTAAAGGCTTTCCCACATCTTGGGAACAATCTCTCAGCAAAGGAAGGTGGAGATGATAACATTTACCATAACGTTCAACAGGCCTGTATAGCTTTTGACCATCTGTGGAAAGGAGTGTTTAAAGACATCATATCCTCCACAAAGTTCAAGATCTACTGGGCAGCAGTGATCTTTGGCATTCTATACACAAATGAGATCTGGCCTGCCTCTGATTCTGATTCAGATTAGTTTACTGTCTATACACCAGGGTGCAATTAAAGTTCCTAATTCGCATGAAGTTCATAGAATAAACAATAAATAAAATATGTACACAATAAATAAATGAGGGTGGTACAATTGGTAACACTGCTATCTCATAGTGCTAGAGACCACCCAAGTTCGATTCTGACCTCGGGTACTCTTTGTGTGGAGTTTGCACGTTCTCCATGTGACCTCATGGGTTTCCTCCAGGTGCTCAGGCTTTAAGTTCAAGTGAGTTTATTGTCATGTGTCCCTGATAGGACAATGAAATTCTTGCTTTGCTTCAGCACACAGAACATAGTAGGCATTGACTACCACATCCCAAAGACATGGGCTTCCTCCCACATCCCAAAGACATGCGTGCTTGTAGGTTAATTGTAAATTGCATCTAGTGTGTAGAGAATGGATGAGAAAATGGAATAACATGGAACTAGTGTGAACGGGTAATCAATGGTCAGCGTGGACTCGGTGGGTCGAAGGGCCTGTTTCCATGCTGTATCTCTCTAAACTCTAAACTAAGTATGACAAATGCAAGAACAGCAGAATGGGACAAGGATTACAGTGCAAACTGAAGTAGCACAAAACATACTAAAGTACAATAACAGAATGAGGCAGTGTTATGAGTACATGGGAGCGCCACCATAAAGGAAGTGTGTGTGAGAGGTGTTGGATTCATGAGACAAATAGCCATGGGGAAGAAGCTGGTGTTAAGCCTGAACATTCAGGCTTTCAAGCTCCTGTATCCTCCCAAAAGGCAGATAGGAAAGGGAATGGACACGATGGCAGGCATCATTGTTGATACTTCCAGCTTTCTTCATGCAACTCACCATGAAGATCAACTGGATGGAAGGAAGTGTGAGGGATTGGATTGTGTTGACTATGTCGAAAGGAACTGCAGATGCTGGTTTATACCGAAGATAGACACAAAGTGCTGGAGTAACTCAGAAGATCAGGCAGCATCTCTGGAGGAAAACCACGGGTGACCTTTCGGGTCGGGATCCTTCTTCAGACTTTCTCAGGACCGAAGGACCTGTTTCCACGCTGTATCTCAGTTTCCCGGTACAGATTGGCCGACGGAGGGCTAAGGCTCCGTTTCAGAGCTTCATTTCCATCACACATTACTGATCACGGCCTTGCTTTCTGAGGGGGATCCACCGTACGGGCTTGGGCACCCTCTGGAAAGCCGCCTCAGCCCCGTCTCAGCTGCCTGCAGATGAAGAGTCCCACTTGGGGATCACTCATTCCCACAGCCATGACGCTGCAAGATGAAAGTGTGGAAAAGTCTGTAAATGCCCTAAATCTGTCTAAAACATCTGTCCAAGAATAGAGTGGCCCATTTTGGTATTTCTGGAACTTGACTTACAGAATAAGAATCAAACAGAAACCTGGAGACACGAGGAACTGCAGACGCTGGAATCCTAAGCAAAACACAAAGTGCCGGAGTAACTCAGGCTTTCCTCATGCAACATCTCAAGGGAGGGAATGGACCTTTCATGTTTAGATTGTCACAGGTCAGGACCTTTCATGTTTAGATTGTCTGATGATGGGTCCCGACCTGAAACATCACCTTTACATTACCTCCACAGACACTGCCTGAGTTACTCCAGCACTTTGGATTAAACAGAAACAGTTAATTTGAACCAAATGTATTATCTTTACTTTCTGGTGCTGCATACTCCTGGTCTTGATAAGAAACTGGAAAGACAATAGACTGCATCCTCGATCTTTTGTTGTGATTAACTGATTCTGGGGATTATTGGCTTGAAACTGATTAGAGCCTTTCTGCTGTTTGAAAGCAGTGGCCACAGGTGTGGTCCACAAAAACCAGCACACTTAATCTCTAACTGAGAATATACGGAAATGAATGAGTGGCATAATGTAAGGTGTTTCTGCAAACAGCTTCATAAAATTAAAAAACAAGCTTTGAAATATTGTAACTATTTTCATCTATCATTTCTATTGCACCACTTTTCCATGAGGTGACTTTTTACATGGGGAGGGCTCATTCTGGATGAGTTGTCTTTACTATTCAAGCATGTGGCTAAATGAGAATGGCTACTTCAAATGTGACCACTGCAGCAGTCATTAAATAGGAAATTAGAGCAGAAAATTGATGTCTCAAAACCATTGCAGGATTTCTCTCGAATTAATTCTGCTTCTTTTCGGGGTAGTTGAGCTGATTTCCCTGTATTCTGTATGGTGTGCAGGGTTGCACAATGCCTGTGGTTTCTCCGCCCACCTGCCTGCCCCATTGCAAGCAGCAGTGCAGTTGCAGCTCTCCTCCCTACAGCACACTTGCTGAATAAACCACACAGCGGTCTGTCTGCCTGAGGGTCTCTGTGATTCGCAAGCTGGACGGAGACTGGAGCCGATCATCACAAGGACGCTTCGTGGCTGGAATATCTCCTGGAGCAACCGAATGGAAGAAGGTTTCTGTTGCACTACAGCAGTGTTTAGCACTTCTTACTTGCATCAACTTGCCTTTTTTTTCTTTCTTCTGCTTTGATGTTTTGAAACCAGCAACAGGATGCAAGTGAGCCAGTCATTTGTGGTGTGGGGTTAAGTGATCGTGCTTAATGTTTTTTTGAAAAAATAACTAACTTGAGCAAGCTGGCTGATGTGTGGGATACATTTCCATCTATTTTTGCACTGTGTAAGGGCTTATACGGCGTGAGAGGCAATTGTGCTCTCATTGAATGGTGACACAAGTCAATAATTTGTCCAGAACCATGCATTCCTATATTTGCCAACGTTTAATCTTTAATTTCCCATAGGTGGTTATTCGTAGCCCGGGAGGGAAGGTGTGAATATTACAAAAGTCCAGAGTGAAGATTCCAACACGGACCAGCTGGCCTACAACCATCACTGTTGCGACCATTGGGATATATCAGGAAGAACTTTGCTTTCTCAACATTGCACAGGACAAGTGAAGGACAAGTGGATTTCCCCACATTGGATTCTGTGCCTCTGAAGGACCATTTAAACGGTGGACTGTAAATCATGAGTGAATTCTGGTTGTGTTTCAATTGCTGCATCGCAGAACAGCCTCAACCGGTAAGTGTGATCTAATTACGATAACAAGTTTTTTTTTCCTAACTTGGATCTTGATGATCAAACGACAAGAGGCCAGAAAAGAAAGAATGGGTCAAAACATATTTTTGAGTTTGACAGATTTTGGAAGTAGGTGAGGAGAGGAGTAAAATGGCTCAGCATCAGATTGACATTCAAAGCGTGGTTTCTGATTAAATAACTGTGGATTCATTGCCACTGAAGGCTGTGGAGGTCGTCAGTGGATATTTGTTACAGTGGAGATTGATAGATTCTTGATTAGTACAGGTGTCAAGGGTTATGGTGAAGGCAGGACAATGGGGTTGAGAGGGGAGAGATAGATCAGCTATGATTGAATGGTGGTGTGGAGTCGATGGACCGAATGGCCTTTCTGCTCCTACAACTTATGACCTTATGATTCTATAGGTCATGTGCTGTGGAACCATCTTCCACACTACCTGAACATTCCCCTTACATGGTATTAATGGTGATTTGATAGAGCATATGGTAAATGTGTTGCTTTTGTTTTGTGACCATGTAACCTTCACAAGGTTTTCGGTCATCTGTTGACTCCAGTGTACGAGGCATTTGTTCTTGTACAAATTAATTCAGTGCATTCTCTAGCATCCTTTGTCTGCGGGATGTTTTTGTAAGTCCATCTCCATCCCTGAAAAACTTTCCAAAAGACAAAGATTAAAAGGTGCATTCCTTAATTAGGCACCAATCTGGATGATCACATTTAATCAACTGTCTTAATATGTCGCAGTGCCTTGATGGAACCCTTTGTCAGATGTATTAGCACAGTTATTATGTAAAAGACAACCCCTTGGGTTGTTAATTTAGTGTAAAAAACATTAGACCACGAGAAGCACAAATGGTTCACCAAAATGTAACTGTAAGCAAGTTCCAAAACCCAGAGGGAGTTATCCTCATTGTTTATGACGATGTGCTGTGAGCTGTGTACAGACTTAGAGAGGCACTTCCTGAATGTATGGTTCTCAGTGGGTTGATCGTGAACTTCACAGAAACTTCTTGCTTGAAACAAAATGCTGCTGTCTTATGTTGAAACCGGAAAGGAGATGTGGCTTTAATTTTCACACTATTGTGAGACTTCAAGCTTTCATGTCTGCTCCTGTGTCATCTGTTCGTGTTTTATTGCCAATTATTGACCTGTGATGGAAGGAGGTAGGGGTGTGGTTACTCTGAGAAGTGAGAGGGATGATTTGAGCTTCCTAGTGGCTGGCTACAAGGACATGAGTGATAGACTTACTCGGGCAAACAATCTTACTTGGTTTTAACCATGGTTTGTTGCTGAAATTTTCTTTTTAGCTCAATCATGCAAATGCCATTCTTCAATGACACAAGCCTAACAGCATCAGTAGCTATCATCTACTTTGGATTTTGGTTCAATTTTAGGGATTTGTAATTATAAGTGAGGGAGTACTAACTTACTGAAGATATCATATCTTAATGAAGATGAAAAGCCCTATCTGGACATAAAGGACGCATTGCACTGTTAGAAGATAAATACAGATCAGGGAGGAGCAGAATTTTCAACAGATTATATGTTGAGTGATCCAATCCAGTACTGGCAGAATTCATGAATGATCAAAATAGAAAAACAAGGTTTATACAATCTGCTAATTGAGGAAACAAAATCATAGTTGGTTGTGCAACTAAATACTGTACATAAGCAGGATATTTAATATCATACTTATATTGTAAATTTGCTCAGTGGTGATTTCACTGCATCCTGATACCGAGACACAAATGCTCCGGGGACAGGAGTTCAAATCCCAACCAGGCAGCTGGAAAATGTAAACTCAGTTAATTAAATAACATAAAATAGAAGCTAATATCAATCACGTTGGGCATAAAATTACTGGTTTGGCATCAAAACCCTATTTGGTTTGCCGATGTCTTTATTGGAAGGAAATCTGTGCAGGGAGTGCAGGGTCCAGAGCAATATTGTCATCTTGGGCCTTGGCCTGGACAGAAAACCAAACCGAAGTCTTTCTCATTTACAGTAGAGGATGTGCCAGATTTTGATATTGGTCCCAACGAACAGCCTCACAATGCCCTAACAAAGTTATAGGAATCACACTGGCTAATTAGCCATCATTCGGGCCGCACGGTGGCGCAGCGGTAGAGTTGCTGCTGTATAGCACCAGAGACGCGGGTTGGATCGAGACTACAGGTGCTGTCTGTACGGAGTTTGTACGTTCTCCCTGCGACCATATGGGTTTTCTCCGATTGCTCTGGTTTCACAAGTTCACAAGTTATAGGAGTAGACTTAGGCCATTCAGCCGATCAAGTCCACTGCCATTCAATCATGCCGACCTCTGCCTCCTAATCCCATTTTCCTGCCTTCTCCCCATAACCCATGACACATGTTCTAATCAAGAATCTGTCTATCTTAAATATATCCACTGACCTCAATATCCACAAGGCCTCCACAGCCCTCTGTGGCAATGAGTTCCACAGATTAACTACCCTCTGACGAAAGAAGTTCCTCCTTACCTCCTTTCTAAAAGAGCGCCATTTAATTCTGAGGCTATGACCTCGGGTTACCTCCCACATTCCAAAGACGTACAGGTTTGTAGGTTAATTGGCTTCAGTAAATTGTCCCGTGTGTAGGATAGAGCTAGTGAATAGGTGATCGTTGGTCAATGCGCGGGCCACAGGGCCTGTTTCCACGCTGTATCTCTAAACTAAACTAAACTAAAATCCCAGAATTCCCTGTTACCATTCGTTTCTTGTCAATAGAAAAAATAAACTAGAAATTGAGGCAATGGAATATACAGTCAGAAAGAAGTGGCTTTGGATATCCTCAACTTTACTCCTGATTGCTTGATCTTTCTCCTCACATGGTTCAGAATCTCCATTATGATTCAATCAGGGGACTGATTCAGCCGGACCAGACCATATTCATCTGGGCAATCCTTGGGCAAAGGTCATAAGTGATAGGAGTCGAATTAGGCCATTTGGCCCATTAAGTCCACTGCTCCATTCAATCATGGCTGATCTATCTCTCCCTCCTAACCCCATTCTCCTGCCTTCTCCTCATAACCTCTGACACATATACTAATCAAAAATGTATCTATCTCTGCTTTAAATGTATCCACTGACATAGCATTTCACTGGACTGAACATCCCATCCGTCACTTTCAGTGATATTTCCTCTCAACACTGGCCCACACTGGCCACTGTGTGTACCGTCTCAGATATAGATCTTAGATCTAGCTCTGAGGGCTAATGGAATCGAGTGATATGGTGAGAAAGCAGGAATGGGGTATTGATTTTGGATGATCAGCCATGATCATATTGAATGGCAGTGCTGGCGCGAAGGGCCGAGTGGCCTACTCCTGCACCTATTTTCTATGTCTCCCTAGCCAGTGTGCGGCTGCAGTAGCAGTACTACTAGGACCACAAAGGTTGAAGAAGTCAGCTGAGCTACATCCTAAAGGCTTTTGTGGATAGACAGTGAAGTTTGGTCTGCTGGCAACTCTCATATCCTATGGAAAATAAATTAAGAATGACACAGGACGAATGACTTTCTTCGGTTTGGATAAAAAGTGTGATATCTTTTGAGGCCAAAGAAGTAGGTCAGCTATGTATGTAGCACAGAGTGAAATGTTGCATCAACTATTTCCAGGATAATTTGCATCCTTACATAGACAAGACAGGGGACTTTGTGATTTGGGATGTAGTTGTCCACCTGATGTTTTCAATGCGACTTTAATAGAAATCTGAGGGGCAACCTTTTTACACAAAGGGTGGTGGGTATTTGGAATGAGCTGCCAGATGAGGTAAACGGGGCAGGTACTATCACAATGTTAAAAAGACATTTGGGCACGTACATAGATCGGATAGGTTTAGAAGGATATGGGCCAAATGCAGACAGCTGGGACTAATGTAAATGGAGTATGTTGGTTGGTGTTGGCAAGTTGGGCCGAAGGGCCTATTCCCATGCGGTATGACTCTAAAGGGGCTGTCCCACTTGGGCGACCTAATCCGCGAATTAAGAAGAGTGTCTTCGACTTTCAAGCTCGAGGGCACTCGCCTGGAAAGCCGCGAGTTGGATCGATCGACCGCGCGCGCGCACACACACACACACACACACACACACACACACACACACATACACACACACACACACACACACACACATACACACACACACAGCAAAGGCGGGGGCCAGGGAAAGCGGGGGAGTGCTGTCTGCACGATGAAGAGGAAGGTAAACAGCTGCCACAGTGTACGGTAAGTTCTTTAGAGAGCGCGGCGGGGGGGCATTTTTAGCAGGCATTTTACCTTCTGGTAGGTTTTCCTTGGTCCTGAAAACTCCAATGAGCCAATCAAAATGCATGGTCAGCGACAGAGATTGTCTACGGCTGCCTGTATTTAAATAGCGACCCCACTCCACTGCACTACGAGTTTAAAAGAACCATGCCGACCACATTTTACTCGCGGAAAATTTTTCAACATGCTGAAAATTTTCCCGCAACCTAGCTGAGGCCACGAGTATTCGGGAACTTCCCTCGAGCACGAAGGAGAGTTCCAGTGACCTCATAGGACCTCTTAGGACCATGTGTCGACCATGCTGCGAGTTTGAAGGTCGAAGACACTCTTCTAAACTCGCAGATTAGGTGGCCCAAGTGGGACAGCCCCTTTAGACCCACAACGTTATTTTGTATCCATTGAAAGCTGGTAGTGAAACTTTTAGCCTATTTCCCCTTCCCATTTTACTCTGAAGATTTCCGATTAAAATTTGGAATTCTTGTTTGAACATAGAATAGTTTAAAATCCTAATGCTTAAAACAACCAATTGCCGTGAATGAATCATTGAAGCATATGGTGAACTACAAGGAAATTCATAGCTGGTGACTGATCATAGTGTGGGAAACTGTTTAACAGTGTTTGGTTGTACTTTATTAAAGAGGCAATGCATCAAAATTACATGGGTATTTTCAAATAATATGTCTGTTGTGGAAAAATTTGAACATTGTGATATACCAGTAAAATGTTTTATCATTAATGTTCATGTGACTAGTTTTGGATAATTGGGGAGATCAGTGGGTGATTGGATTATGAGCCTGTAATCATCAAAGTGTCTGACAATGGGTCTGACTCAAAACCAAAGCCCATTTAATGTGGACATGACATCCGAGAGTGAATTTCTTTGTGATGATGTCAATTAAGTATTGACTTTTAAATTTGAGGTAAGTTTTTTTCTGCCTGTGGTAACTATTTGTTTCTTTTGCCCATAAATGGATTGGTTAGCAAATATTTTTGAATGCATTAATCACACAGAAAGCATTTGAACCGAGATCAGATTGCTTTTGTGATAATTTCTGGACGAGGTAGAGGCCATTGGAAAACAGGACTCGGTATTTCTATCCATTTCTCACGACAACGCATCTGACATTTTTCTGCTGTCAGGCATACATCTCACAATGCTGCTATTTACACTATGCCATTTCCAACTTTGTGCAACAACCTTGGGACAACTCAAAGACATTGCAATGATTTTTCCAATGTTTCATGGAACACTGCTGATTGGGAGACTTGACTAGGCAGCTTAGAAAGTGTGGAGGAAGGAACTACAGATGCTGGTTTACACCGAAGATAGACACAAAATGCTGGACCAACTTAGCATCTCTGGAGAAAAGGAATAGGTGATGTTTCGGGTCGGGACCCTTCAGACTGAGAGTCAGGGTACAGGGAAAGTAGAGGGATGAAAAGGTACAGAACAAAGTAGAGATGGCTCCTGTGGCCAAAGAGCCCACAATGGTCTATTGTTGGCTGAGGAGGAGGAGGTGAAAATGAAGGGATAAGAACAGTGGAACTAGTAAGGCAACTAGAGTGAGGAGCGACAGAAAGATGGAATGCAATGAATGCAGAAATTTATATTGATACAGCTGGATAGCCACAAAATTATGGAGTAACTTAGCGAGACAGGCAGCAGATCTGGATAGAAGGAATGGGTGACATTTCGGGTTGAGACCCTTCAGACTGATTACTGTAGCGCTGAGTTACTCCAGCATTTTGTGTCTATCGTCTGTGTAAACCGGCATCTGCAGTTCCTTCCTACATACTTCATATGGCTGGAACTGCTCTCAGGCTCCCAAAGTCCGTGGAGAGTGCTGCAACTAACATGGAATGTTTTCTTTAGCACTCAGCTGCTGATACACCCATTCAATGAGTGCCTCAGTTATGACATCTTGTCTCATTGGTAACTATGCAAGACCCATTTCCTGAATATAAGCCGTCTTTGTACTCCTTCAATGTCTCTTTAGCCAATTTCGCAATTCTATGCAGGGAAAATGAATGGATGAAGGTGCCTATAATTCGTACATGCTCTTCCCATTTCCAAATTCATTGGTATGAGGCACCACCTGTAAGATTACTACCGTGGGAAATTCTGCTTCTCAATCTGCCTTTTATTTGATTAAAATTTGCAGGACCTCATCCCATTTTCTACCTATATTGGTATTATTATGGATCTCGGTTTGTGAATGTTCTGCAGCCACTCATTGATAACTTTGACCATGGCACCATAACATGCCACAACGTGCCACTCCCGAGTCACACCTGCAACAAGAATTGGGTTAACCATTGTGACCTGATCGCTTCAATTTTATGAAGGAAAAAATTCCAATTGATTCCGTGGAAAGTAATCTGCTATTTGTAATTTATAGCTGTAATGTAACCCAGAGAGTGTGAACAAATTGTCACGGACTCGCCTTCCATTGTTTTAGTGCGTAACACTTCCAAGAGCTGGTTATAGGAACGTAAAGACAGCTTATGTCGAGACCCTTCTTCAGACTGATGTCGGGAGGGGGGGGGGGGGGTGGTGAAGAAAGGAAGCGGCGGAGACAGTAGGCTATGTGGGAGAGCTGGGAAGGGGGAGAGGAAGGAGGGAGAAAGCAAGGACTACCTGAAATTAGAGGTCAATGTTGGTACCGCTGGGGTGTAAACTACCCAAGCGAAATATGAGGTTTGGACACTACTTCAAATGGAAGCAGGGTCCCGACCCGTAAAGTCACCTATCCACTGCTTCCACAGATGCTGTCTGGTTCATTAGTTAATGTCAATCTGCTGGGTTTGTGGTAAGGTTTCTGTCGACAAGTGCATTAAAAAAAATCAAAATGATTAGCTGAATATAAATTGCACAGCTACCATGATGGAATCTGAACTCACACCTCTGATTGTTAATCCCTTAAGGGCCTGTCCCACTTGCATGCGATTGCATGCGTTTGGTGCGACCAAACAGAAGCAGAGTTCACGCGAAGTTCGCGCTAAGAACGCGCGTGACGTCATTTGCGCCATACTCGCCAATCAGCTGGGCAGGAGGTGGGCCGACTTTATAAACATATAAATTGGGCGTCACACGGCGTCGTGCGGTGACGTCTTCACGCAACGCCACGCCGAGCGGTGACGTCATCGCGCAACGCTAGGCATACGCCATCAAGACGCTGCATACGCCGTCAAGACGCTGCATACGACCACAATGCGCCTGCGTGCCGACAGGCCGTTGGCGCACGATGATTTCGGACACTGTCAGATTTTCGGAGTCCCATGCGATGTCGGGACCAGCCCCGCACAACTCCGCGCTTCGAAGTGGGACCGGCCCCGCGTGGCCATACGGTGCCCGTATGCCTCAAGTGACCACGTTTGGTCGTGCCAAACGCAGGCAATCGCATGCAAGTGGGACAGGCCCTTTAATTTAACTAATGCACCACCACCCTACTCAATTACTCAAATTGTCTCCTTTTGTATCATGAGGAAATATGACATACAAAATGTCCCCTATTTCTGTGACAGATTTATTCATCTTTAGTTCCTTGATTTACTTCTCCCACCTTTATAAATAGTAAGATTATATTCCAAGTCTGTGGAAACTGTTGAAGTACTTTTGGGAGTTGTGGAAGATAACACTCCTGCAGCCTGCATTTGTCCAGACTGGGAATTGAGCTAATGTGTCCATTTACTTTAGTTTAGTTTAGAGATACAGTGTAGAAACTGGCCCTTCGGCCCACCAAGTTCATACTGACCAGTGATCCCCGCACACTAACACTACCCATACACTCTAGAGACAATTTCTACAATATTACCTATCCAATTAACCTACAAATCTATAAATCTTTGGAGTGTGGGAGGGAACCGGATGGAGATCCCGGAGAAATCGCGCACAGGTCAGGGGGAGAATGTACAAATTCCATACAGACAGCACTCGTAATCAGGATCGAACCCGGGTCTATGGCGCTGTAAGGCAGCAGCTTCACCACTGTGACACCGTGCCACCCAGTACTTACATGGTAAGAAAGGAGCTATCCCACAGAGGTTTACTGAGAAGGATACAAAGGGTATAAAAATATCCAGAGAGGGTAGAATGGCAGCATTCTAGGAGGAAGGGGAATGTTGGAGACGGGAGATAAAACGGAGGTTTACTGAGAGCTCTCTGTGCTAAGTCAGTATACACCATTCATTTAGCTTGTGAGATCGTTGCTAACTGTGTTGATTAGAATTAGCATTATGGAAAGCTGCCCCTTTGAGACTAATTTGGGATTTGTTAAATGGTGCAAACAGGAATGTGTGCAGATCTATGTTCAATCATTCCCTTTGCTTTCTAATTGTTTTCATTGTTCTTTGCCTGTGAGGTACTGACAGAGTTTGTGTAGAGGGCCGTGTTGCATTTGTGAGCAGTTTCATCAAAGTAGCAACGCAACTTCTGCTCCATAAACATCTTGACAAGTAGGATGAATGGTTGGTAATCTAGGACAGCGAATCCCTCCAGATGCACACAGAATGTTTCCATTTACGGGATCTGAACGTGTGCTGCAGCCACACGACCCCCAACGCAATACATAACGAGGAGGAAACAGGACTGGGACAGTAACTTGTCAAGAGTCATGAAGGACATGACATGAAGCACGCAACCAGTTCCCTGAATGATTAGAAATGCATGAGAGGAAGATCCACAGAGAGACAGCTCAGAATAAGCAACCAAAAATTGAGGAAGTTATGTGAAATTCTGTTTTTACTGAAATTTGAGAAGAACACGAGATCTTTTACAGCAAGGGAGCCAAGTCAGCTTGAGAAATTTAATACAATATTTAAAATTGTATTATACCATAAAACAATGGTCTAATAATCAAACAGCTCCCTCAGTAACCTTTATGTGTGTTGGATGGGAGGAGGGAACAAGGATATGAGGCAAACCTACCACCCCATCCCCCACCTTACAGGAAGCAATGACTCACCTTTACAAATGCGTGCGTATAATTTTCTCTATAATACATGTGTCACCCGTCCAAAAATGGTCAACTCTACAGTTTTGTTTCGTTTCGTTTAGAGATATAGCGTGGAAACAGGCTTTTCGGCCCACCGAATCCGCACATTAGCATTATCCTACATTGGGGACAATTTTTACATTTATACCAAGCCAATTAAGCAAACCTGTACGTCTTTGGTGCGTGGGAGGAAACCAAAGTTCTTGGCGAAAGCCCACACAGGTCACGGGGAGAACGATTAAACTCTGTCCAGACAGCACCCGTACAGATCGGTCTCTTGCATTGTAAGCGCTGTAAAGCAGCAACTCTACCGCTGCACCTCCGTGCCGCACACAACTTTAGTGGACATGAGTAAAGAATTCACTTGATGCATATACAGGACATAGCCGTTGCATACATGACCCATCTCTAATTGAAGTTGAGAGGGTTGTGGTGAGCCACCTTCTTGACCCACTTCAGGACTATCATTACTCCTTTCATGTTGTTAGTCCCAGGATTTAGACCGGGCGATCATGAAGGAACAGTGCAATATTTCGAAGCCATGGTAGTGTGTGCAGTTTGAAAAGGAGCTTGCAGATAGCATTTGGGTGTGTTACTGCCCAGGCACTACAGTTATATTAAAAAAACTTGCATTCATGTGTATGTGACGTGGATGTGAAAGGACTTGATGGAAATGTGGCGAGAATAGGTTACAGGAAAAATTAAGGGATAGTGGGACTGTTTTAAGAACTGGCATATATATACTCAATGACCCGAATAGGTCTCCATCTCTGTCATTAGGAAAAATAGAATTATTGAGGTGTGGTATTGCATGCATCTTGTCCTTGTAGGTGGTAGTGTTTGTGGAATTAGGGCTTGGTTGCAAACATCCAGAATCAAGGATCTGTACTTAAAAGGCAGGCATCATGAATTGTGTTGCAACCTGCTGATCACCTTTGGAGATCAACCCAAGCCATTTCAGATTCACGCCTTTAATGAAAACTGCCTTGGTGTACCTGCTGTTTAGGCTCACACGTGACATGTGTTCACTTTGCCCGGTGACAGCAGGCTATTGATGGCATTGAAAGCCTAAAACTTTATTTAAGGGAACAAAAACTACTTATCGTTGTTTTGTGTGCTTCAATGTTAAATTATGAAGTTGGTTGGTTTCAATCTTGTGTAAATGCCACACCTCGATAAATGTTATAGAATTTGGATTTAAACAACAATGGCAGCACAGTGGCACAGAGGTAAATCTGAGATCCAGGTTCGATCCTGACTTCGGGTGCGGTCTGTGTGGAGTATGTGCGTTCTCCCTGTGATTGCATGTGTTTCCTCTGAGTGCTCCGGTTTCCTCCCACATTCCAAAGATATGCGGGTTTGCAGGTTATTTGGCTTCTCGAAATTGTAAATTGTCCCTAGTGTGTAGGATAGTATCAGTGTACGGGATGATCACTAGTCGGCACGGATGCGTTAGGCTGATGGGCCTGTTTCCATGGTGTATCTACACTGAATTAAACTGGGAATAATTGTTATCTATTGCCGTGTTTGTAAAACAACTAATAGTAAGCTGGTAGTCCATTTTACACCTGTTGGGGTTATATTCATGGCATTTAGAAGGATGAGAGGGTATCTTATAGAAACATATAAAATTCTTAAGGGATTGGACAGGCTAGATGCAGGAAATTCTTTCCCCATGTTGGGGGAGTCCAGAACCAGGGGTCACAGTTTAAGAATAAGGGGTAGGCCATTTAGGACTGAGATGAGGAAAAACCTTTTCACCCAGAGAGTTATGAATCTGTGGAATTCATAGGATATGAGAGTTGCCGGCAGACCAAACTTCACTGTCTATCCCCGAAATCCTTTGAGAAGATGTAGCTCAGCTGACTTCTTCAACCTTTGTGGTCCTAGTAGTACTGCTACTACAACAGCACTCTGGCTAGGGAGACATAGAAACATAGAAAATAGGTGCAGAAGTAGGCCACTCGGCCCTTCGAGCCAGCACCGCCATTCAATATGATCATGGCTGATCATCTAAAATCAGTACCCCGTTCCTGCTTTTTCCCCATATCCCTTGATTCCTTTAGCCCAAAGAACTAAATCTAACTCTCTCTTGAAATGGCCTACTCCTGCAACTACTTTCTATGTTTCTACTTTATGATTCATTTTCGGACTCACCCCTTGTGTGATTGTGCGTAAATCTACTGACCCCATTTCCTGTGGGGGTGCAGTGAGAGAAGGGAAGATCACAGAGGAACTTAGTTTTAAGGCTAAAGCCACACGTATGAAGATTTCAGTGGTGCCCGACGTTAAGGAAAGTTGTTCTTGTTTAGTTTAGAGATAGAACTTGGAAGTGGGCCCTTCGGTCCATCGAGTCCGTGCCAACCAGCGATCCATGCTCACTGACACCATCCTACACACACTAGGGACAATCTTAGAATTATACCAAGTTAATTAGCCTGCAAACCTGTACATCTTTGGAGTGTGGAATCAAACAGGAGCTCCCGGAGAAAGCCCATGCAGGTCACGGGGAGAACATAGTAACTGCATACAGACAGCACCCATAGTCAGGATATCTGGCACTGTAGGGCAGCAACTCTACCGCTAGGCCACCGTGCCGCCTTCAACTGTGTGTACAGGTACTATGTATCTATGGACCCCAAACCCGAGTACACATACCCTTGAGTGATTTAGTCCAACATGTGCTCATTTAATGCATACACAAACATTTTGAATCATTTGCTTTAAAAACAAAATAGCTTGGCATTTGGTTGGATCGAATAGGTAAACTTGTTCAAAGAGGATGAGACCTTAGCAAAGAATTACAGTCAGCCATAATGCATAAGGGATGCTTATGGTATGTGTTCTATAGTTGCAAAAATATACGTTTTTCTGGGGGTTTATGGAAGTGAAATAAAATTTGCCACGGTGCTCAGCTCATGGGACCATTTGCAAGGTGGTTACCTTCAAGCAGCAAGATGTTTGTGGTGGATGTATCTAGTACATACCCGTGTGGTGCATTATTGTGGTCTCCATGCTTTTCTGGTCAATGATGTAAGATGAAACTTGGTGTATTAATATCTGAATTATCTAGTGAGGAGGAGCGCAGAAGAGTAAACGCAGCTTTACCAGGAGAAACCACAAAAATGTCAGTGCACAAAGTGCATCTTCCCATCCATAGCACACACACAGCATTGTGTTCTGTGCTCTTTGTCTCTAAGTGTCTAAGGTTGAGGATACTGCTGGGGATCCCGAGAGGGTAGAGGCCCAGCAGTCAGAAGGCCTTGGGGATGAGTTACTGCATTGGAGGCCCTGTGAAGAGATATGGGTCATGGTCTCAACATGTTAGAGATCCAATCTTATGTAATTATGGTGGTTTTGAAATGAAGTGGAAGAGGGGGGGGGGGGGGGGGGGGGTGGTGGTGGTCAGTGAGTCCATTGAGCAATTCTTACAAAATTTCATTTTCCCCACGACCTTTGAATACCGGCCCAAGATGCCCAAAGTCGAGAAGGTACATTCAGGCATGGACTCAATGGGCTGAACGACTTCCTTCTCTGTTGTAGGGGCGGTTTTGAGAACTTCAAGTCCATCTATTGGGAGTTTACAATCTACCAAACACCTATTCCATTGCTCATTTCTTGTTGCCTTTATCGGTCACCTCAGAACTCCGAGAACAGGAGTGGAAGCAAGTCATCCTTAATCCCAATGCGCTGACTAAGCAGAAGACAATCCTGAATATCAGGGGAAAAGCCTTATAGCAAAAAAAAAAAAGGATCCTCAAAGTCTTTCCCAACGGAATCACCCAACCACATGGAAGATGGTTTAATTTATCAGGTATACCAGCTTCCAAAGTTAGAGCGGCTGAATATTTAGTCATATATGTTGGCAGTTTTCCTTCATAAATTTGCTGTTAATATTTTTCATTTGCATAATTCCTCTGTTGATAGTAAATGAGAAGAAAAAATCAGGAATTAGCTCTTGTTATCATTCCAATATGTTTGCAATGATTTTGAATATGGTCATATCAGAATAATTCTAAGTTCCTCTGTCTATCCAGTAAACCCAAAAACACCGAACACAAAGAATTTGCCTGAAACTGGAACGGTAAAGTAGGTTTAGGTTTATTATTGTCACATGTACTGTGATACAGTGAAAAGCTTTGCTTTGCCTGCTGTCCAAACAGATCAGATATACCAAACATCAGATACAATCTCAAACTCAAGTACAGTAGATAGAGCAAAGGGGAAGATACAGAGTGCAGAATATAGTTCTCAGCATAGTTGCGTGTTTGTAGCCCCTCAGTTCCTTCGGCAAAGTCCAATGCCCTCAATGGGGTAAAGGTGAATCAAACAGTACTCCATCTTATGGAAGGACATTTCGGATAATGCGTGGGAAGAAGTTGTTTCTGAGTCTGGTGATGTGTGCTTCCAAGCTCCAGGGTAGTGCGTGCTCAAGACCATTTGCATTTTTTGAGCCAAGCGCTGAATATCTTGTGCATAGTCACACAAAGTAAGTGCGTTTAAGATCTTTAGTGTAATTCGATATTGCTACTGTAATTTATAATTTAATTTAAAAACAAGATTTATGCCTGCTGTAACTGAGCTTTATGTGGACTTATAGAGTTTTTCTATTTTAAAGTAATCTATTTTACATCTGGTTTTGTGTGCAGTTTGGGAACATTTTACTCATGTAACTTGGCAGATACTGTATCTTCTTTAAATTTGCTGTCACTTTAAATTTGTATCATGTCCTCTGATGACATTGGACCAGATGCGAGGGCTTTGGTTAGTCGGAATGTGCTTCAGCCTATCTCTGCTGACAGCCTAATACACTTCGAAGTGATGCTCTGAACGGACTGGCACAATCCAATCACTGGACGAGTTGGAGCATTCTCCACAGGCCCATTTTGTGTGGGAGGACCGTGATTTAGATATAGAGATCCAGTGTGGAAACATGCCAAGTCCGCGCCGACCGGCGACCACTAGTACTATACTATGCACCAAGGACAATTTACAATCTGCAGAAGCCAATTAACCTGCAAACCTGTACGTCTTCGGGATGTGGGAGGAAACCGAGGCGCCCGGAGAAAACCGGTCACAGGGAGGATGCACAAAATCTGTACAGACAGCGCCCGTACTCAGGATTGAACACGGGTCACTGGCATTGTAAAGCAGCAACTCTACCACTGTGCCACTGTGCCGCACATAGAAAAGACATGATGGTACAAAGACATAGTTCAATCCAGAAATTGATCTGCACACTGGCAATTACTGAGGCCCCAGTGTGGAGAGCAGAGAGCATGCGTGCTACCTGCTAAACGCGTGTTGTTCCCATGTTGATGTCCTTTGCATTTACACACGAGCCTTCTAAGGTCACCACTCCAAGATTAATCTTTCTCTGAGGCAGCGGGCAGCAACGCTGTATTGTCTGAAGAAGGGTCGCGACCCGAAACGTCACCTATCCATGTTCTTCAGACATACTATTTTGATCCACTGAGTTACGAGAGCCTTGTGTGTCCTTTTGAGCACAGTTTTGCTATTGGTATTAGTTTATTATTGTCACATGTACTGAGATACAGTGGAAAAACTGTGTGTGCTATTCAGTCAAATCATATTATACATGAGGACAATCAAGCCAACCACAACTACAACAGGCAGTGCAAAGAAAAAAAATGTGTGCAGAATATAGTGTTACAGTGGTTTAGTGTTACATTGAAAGGACAGATAAATAAAAAGTACAAATATTGTAGTGAGGTAGATTGGGAGATCAGGACTATACAGTAGCGAATGAGAGGACTGTTCTGGGGTCTGATAACAGCAGGAAGAAAACGTTCCTGAGTCTTCTACAGAGGATGCAGTTTGCTCTCAGCATATGTTGAAGTCAGGTATTAGGCCCAACCTAGATACTAAGTAGCTTATCGAACGTGTAGCAGGCAGGAAGTTGACTGTTCCTCCCAACCACACGTTGGAGGAACTGACAACCGCCTTTGGCCTGAATACCCAGTCTCTCTCAGTCAAGTCTGTTTCTAGACTTCATCTGAGGCAGAATTATCTGACTACTCACTGAATTGGCCATTATGAAAAGGCACCTTCATGCTGTCTTACAGCTCCAGAGACCTAGCTTCGATCTTAACAACTGGTCCTGTCTATGTGAAGTTTACAAATTCTTTGACTGTGTGGTTTTCCTCCAGGTGCTTTTCTCACTCACCCCAACGAGTTGCCTGTAGTTAGTTAGCTGCTATAAATTACTAATTCGTGTCGGTAATTGACCAAAGAATCAAAGGAGATCTGACGGGTAGGTGAGAGAGAATAAGGATCCAAGGCCACAGGGAAATAAATAGAGGCGGCGCAGGATTGCTCTTCTAGGAGCTAGCATGCCCTCAAATGGTCTCCCTGTGTGTGAAGTAAAACGTCTGATATCCCGTCTCCAGACACACTGAGTAGGAAGGAACTGCAGATGCTGGTTTAAACCGAAGATAGACACAAAATGCTGGAGTAACTCAGCGGGACGGGCAGCATCTCTGGAAAGAAGGAAGAAGGGCCTCGACCTGAAACGTCACCCATTCCTTCTAACCAGAGATATTGCCTGTCCCGCTGAGTTACTCCAGCATTTTGTGTCATCTCCAGATATGGGGGGACTATGTATAAACATAGCTGTAATTTCTACATGGTGAAACCAAAATGTATAAAAATGGCCTTTATTAAAGTCTGACAATGTGCACTTTAACCACGTGATTTTTTCTATTACTAATCTCAAATTGTGGAGTACAGAGGCAAATAAATAAATGATGGGTCTTTGTCCCAAACATTATGGAGGGCACTGTAAATCAGCTGTTCGGTGCGAGTTACTCCCTTCTGCCAATAACTCCACCTCTGTCAGTTTGTTTTGCAAGTAGGACCACAGAAGAAGTTACGTTGTAACAACAGCAAGAACCTGCAGTACATCAAGTACAAAACCCACTATCGGTTTCATCATGTTGTTACACAAAGAAACGCACCAAGCTCGAAGGTCTTGCTATTTGTGCAAACTTTCACAAACAATATTGCATAGTATGCAAAGTCTTTTTAGCACCAAAAAGGAGCAGGGACTGGCTTCCTGAGCATGAACTTCTGCTTCTCCCTGCTCAATAATTTATCTGGGGACTACCATCTTTTTGGGTGGAGTGAAAAGAGGAAATGGTTTTTTTAAAAGTTGAAGATGTGTACAATCTTTTCAAATATGAAAAAAATATAAACATTATAAAACCAATAGACTTATGTTACCAACAAGTGAGCGATCCTGACCTACCATCAGTGGAGAACCTCGGACTATGTATAATCGGACTTTATGGGACTTATCTCGTACAAAACGGTACTGCTTTTATCTTGTATCTGTACACTGTGGACGGCTTGATTGTAATCATGTATAGTCTTTCCGCTGACTGGATAGCACGCAACAAAAAACCTTTTTACTGTACCTTGGTACACGTGCCAATAAACTTAACCAAAGCACACTTAAATAAGTTAATGCTGGGTACATTTATTGGTGAACTGGTCAACTGGTAACCCCTTTTGCCAATCATGGCATGTAAGGGAAAGCATTCACCTTGCCTGGTGTCCCGAAAACCTTTTTAATTCTTCAGGCTTATTTGCTCCGTTGTTTCCTCTGAACAACTATCAGAAACAGCAGCCCAGCATCTTCATCGTGGAGCCACAAAGAAACAAAAATAGATGGGTATCAGTCTGAATTGCAGTATGTGGGAGGTCAAGGACACCGCTGGTGCCTCTGGCTGCTACAAATGCGAGAAGTGCATCCAGGTAGAGCTCCTGAAGGGCCGTGTTGGGGAACTGGAGAAGCAAGTGGATGACCTCCGGTTTGTCCGAGAAACGGAGTCATTCCTCGACAAGTCCTACAGTACGATTGTTACACCTAAGGTACTGGAAGAGAGAAGGTGGGAGACAGTGAGAACGGGAGGGAAGCATGGAATGCCAACGTCCCCGGGTGTTGTACCTCTTGTGAACAGGTTCACCCGCTTAGAAGCTGTCGGGACAGAAGAGGTGTTTACACTGGGCGGCGGACTGGCTTGTGATGCGAATAGGGCTGTTGAGCCGAAACCAAAAAGGCCTAAGGCAGGCAACGCCATTGTAGTAGGAGACTCCATTGTGAGAGGTACGGACAGGGGTTTCTGCGGCAACAGACGGGATGCGAGGATGGTGTGCTGCCTTCCTGGTGCCAGGATCCAGGATGTCACGGACAGAGTGCAGAAAATCCTCAAGGGCGAAGGTGAACATCCGGAAGTGGTAGTGCATGTCGGCACAAACGATGTCGGAAAGAAGGGGATGAATATTCTGCAGCGTGACTTTAGAGAGCTCGGAAAAATGCTGAAAAGCAGGAACTCCAGGGTTGTTATCTCCGGTTTGCTTCCAGTTCCTCGTGCTGGCGAGAGCAGGAACAGGGAGATACGGGACCTGAACGTGTGGCTGAGGAACTGGTGCACGGGGCAGGGATTTAGATTCTTAGATCACTGGGATCTGTTTTGGGGTAAGGGGGAACTGTACAAAAGGGACGGATTGCATCTTAACAGGTGTGGGACCAGCATTCTGGCAGGCAGGTTTGCCACTGCTACACGGGTGGTTTTAAACTGAATAAGGGGGGTGGGGTGGCGAATGGGCTAGTGGAGGATGGAGTTAAAGGGAAAGGGTTTCTTAAATGTGTGAGCGTAGAGACAGAGGGGTGTAAAATGAGGGTAGAAGCAATAGGTAGCAAGGTGAAAAGTAAAAGTGGCAGGCCGGAACATCCAGGGCAAAAATCAAAAAGGGCCACTTTTCAACAAAATTGTATAAGGGGTAAGAGTGTTGTAAAAACAAGCCTGAAGGCTTTGTGTCTCAATGCAAGGAGCATTCGTAATAAGGTGGATGAGTTGAATGTGCAGATAGCTATTAATGACTATGATATAGTTGGGATCACGGAGACATGGCTCCAGGGTGACCAAGGCTGGGAGCTGAACATCCAGGGATATTCAATATTCAGGAGGGATAGAGAGAAAGGAAAAGGAGGTGGGGTAGCGTTGCTGATTAGAGAGGAGATTAACGCAATGGAAAGGAAGGACATTAGTTTGCAGGATGTGGAATCGGTATGGGTAGAGCTGCGAAACACTAAGGGGCAGAAAACGCTGGTGGGTGTTGTGTACAGGCCACCTAACAGTAGTAGTGAAGTTGATAGATGGTATCAAACGGGAAATTAGAAATGCGTGCGACAAAGGCAAAACCGTTATAATGGGTGACTTCAATCTACATATAGATTGGGTGAATCAAATTGGCAGGGGTGCTGAGGAAGAGGATTTTTTGGAATGTATGCGGGATAGTTATCTAAATCAACATGTAGAGGAACCAGCGAGAGAGCAGGCTATTTTAGACTGGGTATTGAGTAATGAGGAAGGGTTAGTTAGCAGTCTTGTTGTACGTGCCCCCTTGGGCAAGAGTGACCATAATATGGTTGAGTTCTTCATTAGGATGGAGAGTGACATTGTTAATTCAGAAACAATGGTTCTGAACTTAAAGAAAGGTAACTTTGAGGGTATGAGACGTGAATTGTCCAAGATTGACTGGCAATTAATTCTAAAAGGGTTGACGGTGGATATGCAATGCAAGACATTTAAAGACTGCATGGATGAACTACAAAAATTGTTCATCCCAGTTTGGCAAAAGAATAAATCAGGGAAGGTAGTGCATCCGTGGATAACAAGGGAAATCAGGGATAGTATCAAAGCGAAGGATGATGCGTACAAATTAGCCAGAAAAAGCAGCATACCGGAGGACTGGGAGAAATTCAGAGACCAGCAGAGGAGGACAAAGGGCTTAATTAGGAAAGGAAAAATAGATTATGAAAGAAAACTGGCAGGGAACATAAAAACTGACTGCAAATGTTTTTATAGATATGTGAAAAGAAAGAGATTAGTTAAAACAAATGTAGGTCCCTTGCAGTCAGAAACAGGTGAGTTGATCATGGGGAACAAGGATATGGCGGACCAATTGAATAACTACTTTGGTTCCGTCTTCACTAAGGAAGACATAAATAATCTGCCGGAAATAGCAGGGGACCGCGGATCAAAGGAGTTGGAGGAATTGAGTGAAATCCAGGTTAGCCGGGAAGTGGTGTTGGGTAAATTGAATGGATTAAAGGCCGATAAATCCCCAGGGCCAGATAGGCTGCATCCCAGAGTACTTAAGGAAGTAGCTCCAGAAATAGTGGATGCATTAGTAATAATCTTTCAAAACTCTTTAGATTCTGGAGTAGTTCCTAAGGATTGGCGGGTAGCAAACGTAACCCCACTTTTTAAGAAGGGAGGGAGAGAGAAAACGGGGAATTACAGACCAGTTAGTCTAACATCGGTAGTGGGGAAACTGCTAGAGTCAGTTATTAAAGATGGGATAGCAGCACATTTGGAAAGTGGTGAAATCATTGGACAAAGTCAGCATGGATTTACAAAAGGTAAATCATGTCTGACGAATCTTATAGAATTTTTCGAGGATGTAACTAGTAGTGTGGATAGGGGAGAACCAGTGGATGTGGTGTATCTGGACTTCCAGAAGGCTTTCGACAAGGTCCCACATAAGAGATTAGTTTACAAACTTAAAGCACACGGCATTGGGGGTTCAGTATTGATGTGGATAGAGAACTGGCTGGCAAACAGGAAGCAAAGAGTAGGAGTAAACGGGTCCTTTTCACAATGGCAGGCAGTGACTAGTGGGGTACCGCAAGGCTCAGTGCTGGGACCCCAGCTATTTACAATATATATTAATGATCTGGATGAGGGAATTGAAGGCAATATCTCCAAGTTTGCGGATGACACTAAGCTGGGGGGCAGTGTTAGCTGTGAGGAGGATGCTAGGAGATTGCAAGGTGACTTGGAATGGCTGGGTGAGTGGGCAAATGTTTGGCAGATGCAGTATAATGTGGATAAATGTGAGATTATCCATTTTGGTGGCAAAAACAGGAAAGCAGACTATTATCTAAATGGTGGCCGACTAGGAAAAGGGGAGATGCAGCGAGACCTGGGTGTCATGGTACACCAGTCATTGAAAGTGGGCATGCAGGTGCAGCAGGCAGTGAAGAAAGCGAATGGTATGTTAGCTTTCATAGCAAAAGGATTTGAGTACAGGAGCAGGGAGGTTCTACTGCAGTTGTACAGGGTCTTGGTGAGACCACACCTGGAGTATTGCGTACAGTTTTGGTCTCCAAATCTGAGGAAGGACATTATTGCCATAGAGGGAGTGCAGAGAAGGTTCACCAGACTGATTCCTGGGATGTCAGGACTGTCTTATGAAGAAAGACTGGATAGACTTGGTTTATACTCTCTAGAATTTAGGAGATTGAGAGGGGATCTTATAGAAACTTACAAAATTCTTAAGGGGTTGGACAGGCTAGATGCAGGAAGATTGCTCCCGATGTTGGGGAAGTCCAGGACAAGGGGTCACAGCTTAAGGATAAGGGGGAAATCCTTTAAAACCGAGATGAGAAGAACTTTTTTCACACAGAGAGTGGTGAATCTCTGGAACTCCCTGCCACAGAGGGTAGTCGAGGCCAGTTCATTGGCTATATTTAAGAGGGAGTTAGATGTGGCCCTTGTGGCTAAGGGGATCAGAGGGTATGGAGAGAAGGCAGGTACGGGATACTGAGTTGGATGATCAGCCATGATCATATTGAATGGCGGTGCAGGCTCGAAGGGCCGAATGGCCTACTCCTGCACCTAATTTCTATGTTTCTATGTTTCTATGAATTACAAGCCCAAATCGTCCACTTAAAAGCCTGCAGTTTCACTCCAGGGGGCTGAATTTTACCTGCATCACCATGTGGAAATTCCTGAGCAAAAGATGGGTGTCCTGAACTTCTGCTCAGGGCTTGGGGTAACTCTCTTCCACTGGTGAACAGTTGAGTGTGTCGCTCAAGCTTCCACTGACTACCCAGCAGTGAGTCTGGGAATGCTGCTCTCGTGCTTCTGCAGATTAGATCTAGAGCCAGACTAGATCACAAAACATAGAACAGTACAACACAGGATCAGGCCCTCAGCCCACGGTGTCAATGCCGACCGAGCATGATGCCTAATCAAACACACCACTGCTATCTTTTTGTGATTCATATCCCTCCATTCCCTGCACACTCATGTACCCGTCTGAAAGCCTTTGTCTTGGCCTCAGACGAGGTTTAGAAGTATGTCCAACCTCTAACACTTCTATTCCAGGCAAAACTTCCAAACCCTTCCAATAATGGAGGGACCAGATCTGACTAAAGTGCTATAAAGCTACAAAGTGACTTCCTGACTCTTGCACTCAATGCCCCTGAAGGCAAGCATACTATAGGCCATATTTTCCATGTTATCTATTGTGTTGCTAGTTTCAGGGAACCAAGGACTTGGACTCCAAGATCCCTCTGTACATTTACGCTGGTAAGGATCCTTCTAGTAACTACATGCTTTGCTCTGACATTTGACTCCCACTTGCAACACCTCACACTTGTCTGGATTAAATTCCCTTCTGCCATTTCTCCACCCATATCTGTAACTGATTTGCATCTTTGATAGCCTTTTTCACTGACGGCAACTCTACTAATGTTTGCGTTATCTACAAACTTGCTCACCAATCCATCTGCATTGTCCTCCAAATCATTTGTATACAAATCACGAACGACAGAGGTCCCAGTACTGATCTCTGTGGAACACCACTGGCCACAAACCTCTGGCCCCTTGCACTACTACCTATAGCCTTGAGGTTAAGCCTTAAAAAGCCTTGAGGTCAGTTAAACTAGCTGCTCGGTCAATGAATGGGAATAAACACATTTGCAGAAAGGTGCGTAAATGAAATATTTTTGTTTAAAAAAATGTTTTTAATTGTTTAAATTGGGGTGTTTTAACTATTTTCAATATTTAAAAAAAATAATTCTCTGAAGGCTTTGACGGTCAGTAAACATGGGGAAGACCTAAACCTTAAAACAGCTTTAGGGGCAATATTCAGTCTGCTAGTCCCTGCCAAAGTGATTGGGCTCAATTCTTACCAGATGCCCACACCTAGACCAATTGCAGCTTGGAGCAATTTTGGCCGCACACAAGCTCAATGCTCAGCAGAGGATACAGAGCAATGGATTGATGTTACAGTGTGGTCTGAGCACGTCATTTATATTCCAGTAAAGTTAGAGAGGATTGTTTTTTTTGTTGTTTTTTTTTGTTTGTTTATTTTATTAGGAAGTTAATACAGTACAAAACAATACAGTGGTGCCTAATTTTAGGTGCCAACTACGTCATAACGTAATACATTCTATGTACAACCTCTAGTTTTATGTTTTTGAAAAGGAAGTAAAAAAAACAAAAAAAATAGAGAGAAGAAAAAGAGGAAAAATAGATAGTAGAAAATAGAAAAACGTGAAGTGTGTATATAAGAAAAGAAAAAATAGAAAGTAGAAATAGGAGAAAAAGACCCTTAACATAGAAACATAGAAACATAGAAAATAGGTGCAGGAGTCGGCCAATCGGCCCTTCGAGCCTGCACCGCCATTCAATATGATCATGGCTGATCATCCAACTCAGTATCCCGTACCTGCCTTCTCTCCATACCCCCTGATCCCTTTAGCCACAAGGGCCACATCTAACTCCCTCTTAAATATAGCCAATGAACTGGCCTCAACTACCTTCTGTGGCAGAGAATTCCAGAGATTCACCACGCTCTGTGTGAAAAATGTTTTCCTCTGGAGAAATTCAGCATCTATGGGGCGAAGGAATAGGTGACGTTTTGGGTCGAGACCCTTCTTCAGACTGATGTGGAGGTCGGGGGGGGGGTGGGCGGGAAGAAGAAAGGAAGAGGTGGAGACAGTAGGCTGTGGGAGAGCTGGGAAAGGGAGGGGAAGGAGGGAGAAAGCAAGGACTACCTGAAATTGGAGAAGTCAATGTTCATACCGCTGGGGTGTAAACTGCCCAAGCGAAATATGAGGTGCTGCTCCTCCAATTTGCGGTGGGACTCACTCTGGCCATGGAGGAGGCCCAGGACAGAAAGGCCGGATTCGGAATGAGAGGGGGAGTTGAAGTGCTGAGACACTGAGAGATCAGGTTGGTTATTGCGAACGGAGCGGAGGTGTTGGATGAAGCAATCGCCAAGCCTAAGCTTGGTCTCACCGATGTAGAGCAGCGGACACCTAGAGCAGCGGATGTAATAGATGAGATTGGAGGAGCTGCAGGTGAAGCTCTGCCTCACCAGGAAAGACTGCTTGGGTCCTTGGATGGAGTCAAGGGGGGAGATAAAGCGACAAGTGTAGCATTACCTGCGGTTGCAAGGGAAAGTACCAGGGGAGGGGGTGGGAAGGGACGAATTGACCAGGGACTTATGGCGGGAGCGGTCTCTGCAGAAAGCCGAAAGGGGAGGAGATGGGAAGATGTGGCCAGTGGTGGGATCCTGTTAGAGGGGGCGAAAATGTCGGAGGATTATCTGTTGTATGTGATGGCTGGTGGTGTGGAAGGTGAGGACAAGGGGGAATCTGCCCTTGTTACAAGTGGGGGGATGGGGAGTGAGAGCAGAGTTTTGGGATATAGAGGAGACGCTGGTGAGAGCCTCATCTATAGTCGAAGAGGGAACCCCCGTTCCCTAAAGAATGAGGACATCTCCGATGCCCTGGTTTGGAACACCTCATCCTGGGTGCAGATGCGGCGTAGATGGAGGAATTGGGAGTAGGGGATAGAGTCCTTACAGGAAGCAGGGTGGGAAGAAGTGTAGTCCAGATAGCCATGGGAGTCAGTGGGTTTGTAGTAGTTGTCAGTAATTTGTTACCTGAGATGAAGATAGTGAGGTCTAGAAACGGAAGGGAGATGTCGGAAATGGTCCAGGTGAATTTGAGTGCCGGATGGAAGTTAGTGGTGAAATGGATGAAGTCAGTGAGTTCTGCATGGGTGCAGGAGGCAACCAAACCACCCCCTCCCCTGGTACTGCAGGAAATGCTACACTTGTCGCTTTACCTCACCCCTTGACCCCATCCAAGGCCCCAAGCAGTCTTTCCAGATGAGGCAGAGGTTCACCTGCACTTCCTCCAACCTCATCTATTGCATCCGCTGCTCTAGGTGTCAGCTGCTCTACATCGGTGAGACCAAGCATAGGCTTTGCGATCGTTTCGCCCAACACCTCCGCTCAGTTCACACTAACCAACCTGATCTCCCGGTGGCTTCAACTCCCCCTCCCATTTCGAATCCGACCTTTCTGTCCTCGGCCTCCTGCATGGCCAGAGTGAGGCCCACCGCAAATTGGAGGAGCAGCACCTCATATTTTGCTTGGGCAGTTTACACCCCAGCGGTATGAACATTGACTTCTCCAATTTCAGATAGTCCTTGCTTTCTCCCTCCTTCCGCTTCCCTTCCCAGCTCTCCCACAGCCTTCTGTCTCCACCTCTTCCTTTCTTCTTCCCCCCCCCCCCCCCCCCCACCTCCACACCAGTCTGAAGAAAGGTCTCGACCCGAAACGTCACCTATTTCTTTGCTCCATAGATGCTGCCTCACCTGCTGAGTTTCTCCAGCATTTTTGTCTACCTTCGATTTTTCCAGCATCTGCAGTTCTTTCTTAAACACTGTATCTGTACACTGTGGAAGGCTCGACTGTAATCATTGTAAATAGCCAAAGAATACAATCTGAAGTTCAAGATCATATTTAATCAGTATTCATATTATAACAGTACAGCAGGTTGTTAGTGGTTAGTACATCGTGACAGCTTCCAAGACTGAGCAGTGTAGGAAGTGGGTGTTAGTATATATCGTACAGTAGGGTGGGGTTGGTGATGCTATTCTACCATGATTGGTTCACATGCATAAACCAATCTACATCCTTCCCCGTAAAGAGTGAATATGGTAAGCTTACATGTCGTAAGGATTTAAACATACTCGCCATATCTATCAGGCAGTCTACTAATACGGCCCGAACGCGTACAGACCAAGCCCTCTCCCCCTTCGCCAGAAAGATTAAAGGGAGGTGGTGAACCCGGAAGAGAGAAAGCAGCAGGGGAACCCGTGGTGACCGACAGGGGGAGCATGCAGGAGAGGTATTTTTGTGGTTAGTCATGGCCGCCGGTGGTGGCGGGGTACGGGACACGCTGGAACTGGTGGACGCAGCAGCAGACGGCTGGAACTGTAGTGGTGGAGCGCAAGGACCAGTTGGTGGGGGACGTGGCTCCTTCACAGCAAGCAAGTGTTGGCGGCTCCAACGGTATAGGGTGCCATCATAGTCCACAAGGTAAGATCGTGGTTCTTCAGCCAGGCCAGTAGAACAGGTTCTTTAGCTTTTGAATGACCATTTCTGATGTGATAGAGGTCAGTAAGTCGAGTTTGAACCAGTTAGAGTTGGAGTCAACCAGGACAAGATAGCGTTTACCGTGCCATTCGAAAATGTCTGCCGCCAGCGACGTCCACGGCAGTGCTGGTGAAGGTTGTTGCAGTAAAGGCTGTCTCTGTTGGTGTGGTGCGAGGCTGTTGCAAATGGGGCAGGAGGCTGTCCTGTCCCGTATGTACTTGGTCATCCCAGTGGAATCAAAACTTGTGCACCTCTACAACAAGATAAGAAATAACCCGAAATGTCACCTATTCTTTCGCTCCATAGATGCCGATAGAGGAGGTTATTATTTGCCTTTAGCTTGAACCAGGTCATCTGAAGATTCAAAGTTTAATAAAGTAACTTGTGCTGATACTGACTCCAACCAACCACATAATGAATATCATCCATTCCGGAGGTTTTATTTTGCTGATGCCATCTAAACTTCACTTGGATTTCAATCACCAATGTAAAAGTAATTGGGAATGGGGAGCATTGGAACAAAAATTTGCCCTCGGTACACATTAACTGTAATGTAATAATGTATGCATGTTGGTAGGTGCAATCAAAACAAAGATCTTTTTATCATTGTTGTGTTACGAATGCCACAGAAAATATTATATACTCTCAAGATCACATTAAATAGAATATTATTGCTTAAATATATAGTTATTGGACTTTGCATTTCGGAAAAGTGAGGAAGACAGCACAATACTGAAAATATTGGGGGTGAAAATGAGTTGTTAGGAAAATGAAGGAAATGGTAACAGAATACTTATACAGCTGAGGATGAGAAATTGTGTTCAACCAATTGATGACTTCTTTGACAAAATAACTAGCATGTTAGACACCAAGAAAGCCAATGGACGTAGCAAATTTTGATATACAAAATTTGGTCTGTGACGTGCCCCATAAATGATTACCGCATTAGATAAGCACCTGTGGACTTGAAAGTAGTAGGTTAAGTCCAGGGGATCAGATAAGGGGCTTTATGTGTGGGCCAGATATATTGTCAGTGCAGAGGGGCTAGGAGCAAGGCCAAGTGTGCATCCAGAGTCAAGGTCTGGAATAGTGCTAGGTGTGCAGTCAAAGCTGGGACAATGGGAGTGTTCAGCACTGGGAACATAAACAGGTAAGCGGCTATGATCAGGGTAGAATAGGGGGCCAGGTGTAAGGCTGGACTCAGGGTCAGGAATGGGAGAAGGTATGCAACTGGAGTCAGGGTCAGGAGTAGTACCAGGTGTGCAGTGAGACCCAGGTTTGTCAACATGGGCCAAGTGCTTGATTATAATCTGATTTCCATACATACACCATACACTAAGATCATTCATGTGCTGCACCTGTTGATCAGAGCCTGGCTCTACTGTGGAATGTAATTAGGAATGTAATTTAGCGTAACCTTATTCATAGCTAATCCAATTGAAAGCATAAATATTGCATTCAAGTGTAAGTTAAAAAACTCACTACAGTGTGCACCAGATTGCACAATTTCAAGCTGAAAAACACAAAAGCTCCGTACCAATGGGAAGGGGAACACCCTCGGGCTTGGTCTCTCGCAATTTCTCAACTTCCAACTCTCACCCAATGTTGGCAGCCCTGCTAAAGTCTTCAGACCAATTAGACACATGATACCGTGGACTTGGACTTAAGCAAAAAAGGGTTCTAGGGGGAAAAAAGAGCTACCTTAAATTTAGTTGCGTCTGGTTTGGTAACTATGGTAGGGTGAAGACAATTCCATGCTTTAATTGTGCGGGGGAGCTCCATGGAGCAGCCAGAATAGAAGAAATTGGGTGACGTTTCGGATAGAGACCTTTCTTTAGATTTTCCCTGGTTTTAGTGTTTTAAGTTTAATTTAAAGATACAGCATGGAAACAGGCCCTTCGGCCCACCGGGTCCGTGCCGACCACCGAGCACCTGTACTCGGTGGGAGGGGGAGTTGAAGTGCTGAGCCACCGAGAGATCAGGTTGGTTATTGCGAACCGAGCGGAGGTGTTGGGCAAAGTGATCGCCAAGCTTACGCTTGGTCTCACCGATGTAGAGCAGCTGACACCTAGAGCAGCGGATGCAATAGATGAGGTTGGAGGAGGTGCAGGTGAACCTCTGCCGCACCTGGAAAGACTGCTTGGTCCTTGAATGGAGTCAAGGGGGGAGGTAAAGCGACAAGTATAGCATTTCCTGCGGTTGCAAGGGAAAGTGCCAGGAGAGGGGGTGGTTTGGGTGGGAATGGACGAATTGACCAGGAGTTACGGAGGGAGCGGTCTCTGCGGAAAGCCGACAGGGGAGGCGATGAGAAAATGTGGCTACTGGTGGGATCCCTTTGGTAGACAAAAAAGCTGGAGAAAATCAGCGGGTGAGACAGCATCTATGGAGCGAAGGAATGGGCGACATTTTGGGCCGAGACCCTTCTTCAGACTGATGTCGGGAGGGTTGGGGGGCTGGAAAAAAAAGAAAGAGGCGGAGACAGTAGGTTGTGGGAGAGCTGGGAATGGGAGGGGAAGGAGGGAGAAAGCAAGGACTACCTGAAATTGGAGAAGCCAATGTTCATACCGCTGGTTGTAAACTACCCAAGCGAAATATGAGGTGCTGTTCCTCCAATTTGCGGTGAGCCTCACTCTGGCCATGGAGGAGGCCCAGGACAGGAAGGTCGGATTCGGAATGGGAAGGGGAGTTCAAGTGCTGAGCCACCGGGAGATCAGGTTGGTTATTGCCAACTGAGTGGAGGTGTTGTGCGAAGCGATCGCCAAGCCTGCGCTTGATCATACGCTGAATAATCTAACCACATTTTTGTTTGGAAGTGGAAAGAAATAGTAGAAATTGCATTCATTGCAACTTGTAAAAAGAGTTGAGATACTGTATTATAATGTTGCTGCTGAGACTTGACTCAGAACTGCTGTAGTTTTGGGAGCAACAACAGCAGCAGGAGTTTAGCAAGAGATACGACTGATTGGCTCTAGCCCAAGTGGGAGGAGAGAAGTGAAAACAGTTTCAGTGCTGGGAAAACAGTTGAAAACTGAGGAATTTGGTTTGTAAATTGGTAAATCAGGCAATTTAAGCAAGACTGCTCTTGGCGAGCGGCAGTGAGTGAGCGGCCTTGTGAGGGAAGTGCCCTGTGAGAAAAGTGTGAGTCTTTGGCTCGAGAGTCTTCGGCGAGGAGACGAAAGAAGGAGATGTCAGGCAAGCTGATTCAGTGTGATGCTTGCAGTATGTGGGAGGTCAAGGACACCGCTGGTGCCTCTGGCTGCTACAAATGCGAGAAGTGCATCCAGGTAGAGCTCCTGAAGGGCCGTGTTGGGGAACTGGAGAAGCAAGTGGATGACCTCCGGTTCGTCCGAGAAACGAGTCGTTCCTCGACAAGTCCTACAGTACGATTGTTACACCTAAGGTACTGGAAGAGAGAAGGTGGGAGACAGTGAGAACGGGAGGGAAGCATGGAATGCCAACGTCCCCGGGTGTTGTACCTCTTGTGAACAGGTTCACCCACTTAGAAGCTGTCGGGACAGAAGAGGTGTTTACACTGGGCGGCGGACTGGCTTGCGATGCGAATAGGGCTGTTGAGCCAAAACCAAAAACGCCATTGTAGTGGGAGACTCCATTGTGAGAGGTACGGACAGGGGTTTCTGCAGCAACAGACGGGATGCGAGGATGGTGTGCTGCCTTCCTGGTGCCAGGATCCAGGATGTCACGGACAGAGTGCAGAAAATCCTCAAGGGCGAAGGTGAACATCCGGAAGTGGTAGTGCATGTCGGCACAAACGATGTCGGGAAGAAGGGGATGAATATTCTGCAGCGTTACTTTAGAGAGCTCGGAAAAATGCTGAAAAGCAGGACCTCCAGGGTTGTTATCTCCGGTTTGCGTCCAGTTACTCGTGCTGGCGAGAGCAGGAACAGGGAGATACGGGACCTGAACGTGTGGCTGAGGAACTGGTGCACGAGGCAGGGATTTAGATTCTTAGATCACTGGGATCTGTTTTGGGGTAAGGGGGAACTGTACAAAAGGGACGGATTGCATCTTAACAGGTGTGGGACCAGCATTCTGGCAGGCAGGTTTGCCACTGCTACATGGGTGGTTTTAAACTGAATAAGGGGGGAGGGGTGTCGAATGGGCTAGTGGAGGATGGAGTTAAAGGGAAAGGGTTTCTTAAATGTGTGAGCGTAGAGACAGAGGGGTGTAAAATGAGGGTAGAAGCAATAGGTAGCAAGGTGAAAAGTAAAAGTGGCAGGCCGGAAAATCCAGGGCAAAAATCAAAAAGGGCCACTTTTCAACAAAATTGTATAAGGGGTAAGGGTGTTGTAAAAACAAGCCTGAAGGCTTTGTGTCTCAATGCAAGGAGCATTCGTAATAAGGTGGATGAGTTGAATGTGCAGATAGCTATTAATGACTATGATATAGTTGGGATCACGGAGACATGGCTCCAGGGTGACCAAGGCTGGGAGCTGAACATCCAGGGATATTCAATATTCAGGAGGGATAGAGAGAAAGGAAAAGGAGGTGGGGTAGCGTTGCTGATTAGAGAGGAGATTAACGCAATGGAAAGGAAGGACATTAGTTTGCAGGATGTGGAATCGGTATGGGTAGAGCTGCGAAACACTAAGGGGCAGAAAACGCTGGTGGGTGTTGTGTACAGGCCACCTAACAGTAGTAGTGAAGTTGGAGATGGTATCAAACAGGAAATTAGAAATGCGTGCGACAAAGGCAAAACCGTTATAATGGGTGACTTCAATCTACATATAGATTGGGTGAATCAAATTGGCAGGGGTGCTGAGGAAGAGGATTTTTTGGAATGTATGCGGGATAGTTATCTAAATCAACATGTAGAGGAACCAACGAGAGAGCAGGCTATTTTAGACTGGGTATTGAGTAATGAGGAAGGGTTAGTTAGCAGTCTTGTTGTACGTGCCCCCTTGGGCAAGAGTGACCATAATATGGTTGAGTTCTTCATTAGGATGGAGAGTGACATTGTTAATTCAGAAACAATGGTTCTGAACTTAAAGAAAGGTAACTTTGAGGGTATGAGACGTGAATTGGCCAAGATTGACTGGCAATTAATTCTAAAAGGGTTGACGGTGGATATGCAATGGAAGACATTTAAAGACTGCATGGATGAACTACAAAAATTGTTCATCCCAGTTTGGCAAAAGAATAAATCAGGGAAGGTAGTGCATCCGTGGATAACAAGGGAAATCAGGGATAGTATCAAAGCGAAGGATGATGCGTACAAATTAGCCAGAAAAAGCAGCATACCGGAGGACTGGGAGAAATTCAGAGACCAGCAGAGGAGGACAAAGGGCTTAATTAGGAAAGGAAAAATAGATTATGAAAGAAAACTGGCAGGGAACATAAAAACTGACTGCAAAAGTTTTTATAGATATGTGAAAAGAAAGAGATTAGTTAAAACAAATGTAGGTCCCTTGCAGTCAGAAACAGGTGAGTTGATCATGGGGAACAAGGATATGGCGGACCAATTGAATAACTACTTTGGTTCCGTCTTCACTAAGGAAGACATAAATAATCTGCCGGAAATAGCAGGGGACCGCGGGTCAAAGGAGTTGGAGGAATTGAGTGAAATCCAGGTTAGCCGGGAAGTGGTGTTGGGTAAATTGAATGGATTAAAGGCCGATAAATCCCCAGGGCCAGATAGGCTGCATCCCAGAGTACTTAAGGAAGTAGCTCCAGAAATAGTGGATGCATTAGTAATAATCTTTCAAAACTCTTTAGATTCTGGAGTAGTTCCTGAGGATTGGCGGGTAGCAAACGTAACCCCACTTTTTAAGAAGGGAGGGAGAGAGAAAACGGGGAATTACAGACCAGTTAGTCTAACATCGGTAGTGGGGAAACTGCTAGAGTCAGTTATTAAAGATGGGATAGCAGCACATTTGGAAAGTGGTGAAATCATTGGACAAAGTCAGCATGGATTTACAAAAGGTAAATCATGTCTGACGAATCTTATAGAATTTTTCGAGGATGTAACTAGTAGCGTGGATAGGGGAGAACCAGTGGATGTGGTGTATCTGGACTTCCAGAAGGCTTTCGACAAGGTCCCACATAAGAGATTAGTTTACAAACTTAAAGCACACGGCATTGGGGGTTCAGTATTGATGTGGATAGAGAACTGGCTGGCAAACAGGAAGCAAAGAGTAGGAGTAAACGGGTCCTTTTCACAATGGCAGGCAGTGACTAGTGGGGTACCGCAAGGCTCAGTGCTGGGACCCCAGCTATTTACAATATATATTAATGATCTGGATGAGGGAATTGAAGGCAATATCTCCAAGTTTGCGGATGACACTAAGCTGGAGGGGGCAGTGTTAGCTGTGAGGAGGATGCTAGGAGACTGCAAGGTGACTTGGATAGGCTGGGTGAGTGGGCAAATGTTTGGCAGATGCAGTATAATGTGGATAAATGTGAGGTTATCCATTTTGGTGGCAAAAACAGGAAAGCAGACTATTATCTAAATGATGGCCGACTAGGAAAAGGGGAGATGCAGCGAGACCTGGGTGTCATGGTACACCAGTCATTGAAAGTGGGCATGCAGGTGCAGCAGGCAGTGAAGAAAGCAAATGGTATGTTAGCTTTCATAGCAAAAGGATTTGAGTATAGGAGCAGGGAGGTTCTACTGCAGTTGTACAGGGTCTTGGTGAGACCACACCTGGAGTATTGCGTACAGTTTTGGTCTCCAAATCTGAGGAAGGACATTATTGCCATAGAGGGAGTGCAGAGAAGGTTCACCAGACTGATTCCTGGGATGTCAGGACTGTCTTATGAAGAAAGACTGGATAGACTTGGTTTATACTCTCTAGAATTTAGGAGATTGAGAGGGGATCTTATAGAAACTTACAAAATTCTTAAGGGGTTGGACAGGCTAGATGCAGGAAGATTGCTCCCGATGTTGGGGAAGTCCAGGACAAGGGGTCACAGCTTAAGGATAAGGGGGAAATCCTTTAAAACCGAGATGAGAAGAACTTTTTTCACACAGAGAGTGGTGAATCTCTGGAACTCGCTGCCACAGAGGGTAGTCGAGGCCAGTTCATTGGCTATATTTAAGAGGGAGTTAGATGTGGCCCTTGTGGCTAAGGGGATCAGAGGGTATGGAGAGAAGGCAGGTACGGGATACTGAGTTGGATGATCAGCCATGATCATATTGAATGGCGGTGCAGGCTCGAAGGGCCGAATGGCCTACTCCTGCACCTAATTTCTATGTTTCTATGTTTCTATGTCATTGTGGTATATAACATGTCTTGATTGGTGAATATGTTTAGTTTGTAACTTTATTTGAAGCAGAAATAATATGTGAATGCTTCATTGACCATAATTCCGACTGGTAACTACGCATTTCGTCCGAGCACATTATCGCACGCGTCATGCAAGTCGTCTTAAATGACCACCTAAACTGTCATTTGGCAACCTAAAAAGCTGCCTAGGTTGACCGGCTGGAAACAGAGAAAAAAAGTTAAGTGAGAACCCTGGTTTATCGTTGGTTTAACCGAGCATCTGTAGTTGCCTCCTACATATTTCTCCAGAGATGCTGCCTGACCAGCTGAGTTACTCCAGCACTTTGTCTCTTTTTCTGTAGACAGTAACTGTGGTTTTAATGCTCTCACACATTCCAAATGCAGTATCATGTGACCAATTTTGTGTCTATCTTCAGCAGCTCTGGAAAACATGGATAGGTGACAATGTGGATCGGCTCTCTTCTTCAAACCGATTGCCGTGTTTGGGTCGGGGGGGGGGAGAGAAAGCTGGAAGAGAGCAGGGGCAGGGCAAAGTGTGACAGGTAATAGGTGAACACAGGTTGGTTTTGATCGGCAGATGGTTGGACAAAGGCCAGAGATTAAGGTAGAAGGTATGAGACAGAAGGATTGAAGAGTTGCAAATTGTGAAGCCAGAGGAAGGAACGTACGTGGAGGGGGAGAGGGAGGGGAGAAATATGCGCAAGTGCAGGTGGGGGATAGAAGAGTGGGAGGGGAGAGCGGGTAGGTGGTGGGGGATACGAACCTTTTGTTTGTGGTTATCTAAAATTGGAGAATTTAATGTTTATACCATTGGTTTGTAAACTACTCAAGCGGAATATGAGTTACTGTCCTCAAATGGATTTATATATGACATGTATGTTATATCTCTTTACATGCCTTTGACCTGGAAAACCCAGGCATTACCTTTAAACACCTGTTTTGTATCTGCCGTGCCACGTTGGTGACATGCTCCTTCTTTTGAGACAGTGTGGTCACCCAGTATCTATTGCAGTGCACTGACATCTATGTCAGTAGGATACTGCATAATCTCACTTTAAATATCCCATGTAGTGGTTGGTAAAATGAGTGTGCAAAGTTTATGGTCAGATTACTGAATGTTTCACAATCTAGCTGATAAAATCTCAGTTGAAATAGCTCTGCAAGACATTGGTGAAAGTGTTGACCCAGAACTCCTATATTTGCTGACGGGGCATGTCATTAAGATGTTTCTGCTCAGCTGCTTTCTCAGACTTCTCCCTGGGCTGCTCAGATTCCTACTGCACTTGGCGCACAAATGATCCTGTAAAGTTAATTAAAATAACAAAATATATTGGCTTACCCGTGGGCCTGCTGTTCCCTGGTGATGTTTGTTTGACATCAGAGTGTTTGACAGGCCTGTACTCGCTGGAGTTTAGAAGGATGATGGGACCCCTCATTGAAACTTACTGAATAGCGAAAAGCCTTGATGGAGTAGATGGGGAGAAGATGTTTCCAATAGTGGGAGACCCGAGGACCAGAAGTCATAGCCGCAGAATTAAATGATGTACCTTTAGGAAGAAGATGAGGAAGAATTTCTTTAGTCAGAGGGTGATGTATCTGTGGAATTCAATGCCACAGAAGGCTGCGGAGGCCAAGTCAATTAATATTTTGATAGCAGAGATTGATAGATTCTTGATTAGTACGGATATCAGGGGTTATGGGGAGAAGGCAGGAGAATGCGGTTAGGAGGGAGAGATAGATCAGCCATGATTAAATGGTGGAGTAGACTCGATGGGCCGAATGGCCTAATTCTGCTTCTATCACCTAGGAACTTATGAAGATGTTGGAATCAGCCGATTATCGACACCAGTGTCACTTTTGCCATTTTATTACAAGAATTGCCTCAATCCGAATGATACATGGGTTAGGCCGGGCTGTCTGGGTCGTGGCTCACATTGCTGTCCAAAGCTGACCTGTGAATAAATTGTTGAGTATACTGAGTAAATAAAGTAATGCCATGCTATTTTTGAATTTTAAATCCCACCTTCACATATTAAGTTTATTGGCTACTATAATTTGGCCTTTGTGTGCAGGTGAGCGGTAGAATCTGGGGGCAATTGATGAGAATGTGGAATTAATACAAATGGAATTAGCATAGGCACAAGGAACTGTGGATGCTGGTTTACCAAAAATGAATTAAAATAACCAAATATATTGGCCAGCCTTTGGGCCAATATTAACATGGTGTAGTGATGTATATAGTGTAGTTTAACGTAGTTTAGTCACCTAGGGTCGACACAAAGTGCCGGAGTAACTTAGAGGATCGTGCAGGATCTCTGGAGAAATAAGATGGGTGACGTTTTGGGTCAGAACTCTTCTTCAGCCACTGAAGAAGGATCCCGACCCGAAATGTCAACCATCCTTTTTTTCCAGATTCTGCCTGACCCGCTAAAATGGAATTAATGTAGATTTAAAGAAGCTGGTTTACCAAAAAATAAATTAAAATAACCGCTGAGTTACTCAAGATTCAAGATTCAAGAGAATTTATTGTCATGTGTCCGTGATAGGACAATGAAATTCTTGCTTTGCTTCAGCACAACAGAACATAGTAGGCATGACTACAGAGCAGATCAGTGTGTCCATATACCATTTCTTACCATACTCTTCGTAGTCTTTTCCGCACCAGGGCGCTCAAGTTGCCGAACCAAGCCACGATGCAACCGGTCAGCATGCTCTCTACTGTGCACCTGTAGAAGTTAGAGAGAGTCCTCCTTGACAAACTGACTCTCCGTAATCTTCTCAGGAAGTAGAGGCGCTGATGTGCTTTCTTAATTATTGCATCAGTGTTCTCGGACCAGGAAAGATCTTCAGAGATGTGCATGCCCAGGAATTTGAGGCTCTTGACCCTTTCAACCATCGACCCGTTGATATAAACGGGTCTGTGGGTCCCCATCCTACCCCTTCCAATGTCCACGATCAGTTCCTTGGTTTTGCTGGTGTTGAGAGCCAGGTTATTGTGCTGACACCATATGGACAGTCGCTCCATCTCTCTTCTATACTCTGACTCATCCCCATCAATGATACGTCCCACAACAGTGGTGTCATCAGCGAACTTGATGATGGAGTTCGCACTATGACCGGCTACGCAGTCATGAGTATAGAGTGAGTACAGCAGGGGGCTGAGCACGCAGCCTTGAGGTGCTCCCATGCTGATTGTTATCGAGGCTGACACATTTCCACCAATACGAACAGACTCCAGCATTTTGTGCCTGGCTTTTGTCTGAGGACTTGCCCTCCTCAACCGGGACAGGTGCTTAAAGTCGTGGCTATCATGTGCACAGCCGAGCATTTCACTCATCATTTTAAGACATGCATTTAAACCTGGGAACTAGATACTAGAACTAGAAATACAGAGCATAGGTTTAAGGTGAGAGGGGGACTATTAAAGGAGATGGCAAAAAAGTGAAGGTATATAAAATTATGAGAACCTTTAATAGAGTAGACAATCAGAATCTTATCATAGCTGTATTCCAAGTTAAAATCGGGGCTCTTGGCTACAAGACAATGTTGATGAAATGGTCCCAATGATCCAGTCCTGATGAAAATCATTCATAAATTTGCAGCATGTGTGCTGGATCCCTGCTGGACAAAGCCAAGGAAAGCATACTGTTCTGATTAAAACAGAAGCCTTCAAAGAACATGCTGAAATGCAGGAGGACATTTCGGTTTGGCCGCATTTTAGTTTCTTTAGTGAGCGGAAAACACAAAGATTGCCCAATATTTATAGTTTGAGTTTAGTTTATTGTCCCATGTACCGAGGTACAGTGAAAAGCTTTTGTTGCATGCTAACCAGTCAGCAGAAAGGCAATATATGATTACCATCGAGCCACCCACAGTGCACAGATACATGATGAAGGGAATAACGTTGAGTGCAAGATAACGTCCAGTAACGTCTGATTAAAGATAGTCCGAGGGTCTCCAATGAGGTAGATAGTAGCTCAGGACTGCTCTCTAGTTGTTGGTAGGATGGTTCAGTTGCCTGATAACAGCTGGGAAGAAACTGTAGTGATGGTGTCAACATTCCTGCCCAACGAAAGCATGTACAGGAACAGTGTATTTTGTCCTTGTGCTTTTTTGTTTACCAACCTGTGTGACTGAGAGGACGTTCTGACGGTTTTTCCTTCTATTTCAGAAAAGGCGACGGCGGATCGATCGAAGCATGATAGGAGAGCCGACAAACTTTGTCCACACGGCCCATGTAGGATCAGGCGATGTCTTCAATAGTGGAATGAACTCAGTGAGTACAAACATTTCTCTATGTAGAGCAAACTAGGCTGCTTTTCTCTAGTGGCGGCACAGTGGCATTGTGATAAAGCTGCTGCCTTACAGCACCAGAGACCCAGGTTCAATCCTGACTATGGGTGCTGTCTGTACGGACCTTTATCATTCTCCTTGTGACCACTTGGGGTTCTCCAGGTGCACTTGTTTCCTCCACACTCCAAAAACGTACAGGTTTGTAGGTTAATTGGCTTTGGTAAAATTGTAAATGGTTCCTAGTTCACGGGGTGATCACTGGTTGGTGCGGACTCGGTGGGCCTAAGGGCCTGTTTCTGTGCTATATCTCTAAAGTCTAAGATAAAACAATCCTTTGTATATCTCGTGGGACTTCACGTGTGTCCCTGTCATTTCCTCCCCTTCCATGTTTCTTCCAAGCCTGAAATAGTATATTTGTGTTAGGCCTTTGGTCCCATGGGTCACAGCGGTAAAATGCCTGCAGAACTTTCCAAGCTGGGGATTGGCATCCTGACAGATACCCCAAAATGGCCAAGTCTGCATTCTCATCCAACATCACAGGAGCAACAGTGGGTCATTCAACCCCTGCAGGCCGTTCATTCATTCAGTTGGATCATGTATTTTGCTGCATGTCCCTTGGTCAATTTCCTAGCAGGGATATTAACACAGCCATAAGAATTTTTTTGCCAATTTTACGCAATTTGTTTGGGACCCTGATAACAATGCTTATGTCTAACATTTTCATAATTATGACTTGTACGATATTTCGTAAATTGCTGCAGGCAGGGATCAAACCTGGGACAACTAGCTCTGTTGCCTTTCTTGAAAAGGGGGGCCACATTTTCTGTCCTCCTGGTACCTCACTTGTGTTCAGGGATTATTTAAAAATCTCAGTCAGAGGCCAGCAATCTCTTCCCTTGCAGCCTGCAATAGTTTTAAATGCAGAGAGACTGGCACAAGACTGCCTACTACCTTTTTTTTCTGAGTCTGAAGTAGAGTTCTGATCCAAAATGCCGCCTATCCATGATGTCCAGAGATGCTGCCTGGCCTGCTGAGTTACTCCAGCACTTTGTGTCTTTTTTTTTTGTAAACCAGTATCTGCAGCTCCTTGTTTACATTTTCTCCTACCCATCACCCAATTCTCCGACCACAACATCTGTTTCCTTTGTGAATACTGCTGAAAATTATTCATTTAGCCATTTGGCCATTTCACTTTTCACTTGGCCATTTTTGGGTATCTGTCAGGATGCCAATCCCCAGCTCGGAAAGGTCTGCAGGCATTTTACCGCTGTGACCCACGGGACCAAAGGCCTAACACAAATATACTATTCATTCATGCAATATAAAGTGTTATAATAGCCCCATATAACACTGGTTTCATAAGCATTCTCATTCCCAATAACACATCCCGAATATTGAATGATAAATAAATCCGTTTACGAGGTGGTATGTTAAATATATGGAGCATCGATTTCTCAAGAGCTGGTGTGGATTGTCTTTGTCCTGAATCAAATGAGAATGGCAGCAGTCCCATTTCCAGTATTACACAATTGAGAAAAAGTTTACAACACACTCCTAAGAAAAGCTTAAACTCAACAAAAGCATTCCTCTTCTCCCCTCTCTCCAATAAACAAAAGCTTGTTTGACTAAAAGGAAAAGAAAACATGGGGTCAACCTTCATTTGTAGTTTTATTCAACTAAACAGTTGTTTTGACAACTATCGTATTTTTTTCTGATCACAAGTGTTCGTGAGCAAAGCTTCATTCAGCAACAATTGACAGCTAGAGATGAAAAGCCTGGAATGTGACCCAAGAGACGGAATCACAGCCAGAGCTTTGAATGTTATTGGCCGACGTCCCCATTAGTAATTGTAAAAGGATGTAAGTCAGTGTTGTATGTAGCAGTGTTCATCTGATTCCAGTAGCTAGTGAGGGCTCTGAACAATTCTACCAGCTGTGCTCCAAACAGCATTTAAAGCCAACTCTCTTCAGATGACAATATAGAATGACTGATTGATGGAAAAGTACAGTATGGAAGGAGGCCATTTGGCATCTAAAGGCCAATACAGCCAGAACCACTGGTGGCCATTACCTCGGTAGTCTTGAAATGCTTTGAGAGGCTGGTGAAGAAACACATCTGCGCCTTCCTCCCTCGGAACATGGACCCGTTGCAGTTCGCATACCGTCCGAACAGATCCATGGACGATGCGGTCTCCCAGGTCTTGCACACCGCTCTCTCCCATCTGGACAGCCAGAAGGGGGGCTACGTGAGGATGCTGTTCATAGACTACAGTTCAGCCTTCAACACGATAGTCCCCACCAGACTGGCCGGGAAGCTAATGGAATTGGGGCTCAACACCTCCCTGTGTGCCTGGGTCCTGGACTTTCTCACCGCCAGGCCACAGGTAGTCAAGATGGGAGGGAATACATCGAAGTCCCTCACCCTGAGCACAGGATCGCCCCATGGTTGCGTCCTCAGCCCCCTATTGTACTCCCTGTACACACATGACTGTGTGGCTAGGTTCAGCTCCAACTCCGGAGGAGGCGCTGTCCTGAACGGCTGCCTGTCCTGCAGCTGTCCGTTTTTTTCCCTTCTTTTTTATTATTTTTAGTTTGTTAAGTGTACAGTCAGGGGGTCTAAATCTTTTATGTGTGGGGGGTGGTGGGGGGGAAGGGGGAAACTGCTTTTCTAAGTCCCTACCTGGTCGCTTTTCTAAGTCCCTACCTGGTCGGAGGGGTTGCCTTCCTCCGAGCAGCGTCTTCGACCTGTCCTCGCGGCCTACCAGCGGGTCCTGGAGCAACGTTTCCCTGAGGTGACCTGGCCAGAACATCGGCGTTGGCGGCGGCGCAGAACATCGGCTTTGGCGGCGGCGCAGCGCTGGAGCGCTGTCGTGGAGCGGGCGATGCCTTTCCTGGGTCGCCGCGCTGGGACTCCAGTATGCTTGGTACCGCCGAGGAAAACATCGTGGAGCCGCGGTTCTGCGGAGCGGCCAGCTGCGACGTTGAACTTACATCTCGCCGAGATCACCAGTGTGCGGAGCTCCGTCTGGCGTGGTCTGTTGGCTTGGAAGCCGCAGGCTCCGGTGGGAAGGCGGCCGTTCCTGGCACCCCAAGCCGCTGGGGGTTCTCCCGACGCCGGAGTACCATCACCCGGCGAGAACATCGGGCGCCGTGGCGGCGACTGTGGAAGCCTCAATAGGCCCGACTTTGGGTGGACAAGAGGATGGGGACTGGACTTTGTGCCTTTATGTTTTTATGTTTTTATGTTTTGGTGTTGAATTTCTTCATGAATACTGTGTTGTATTTTTATTAGTGTGCTGCAAGGACATCAGAATTTCCCCTGAATAAGGGGATTAATAAAGTCTATCAATCAATCAATCAATCAACTCAATAATTAAGTTTGCTGATGATACTGTGGTGGTGGGCCTGATCTCAGACAACGATGAGAAGGAGGTGGCTGATCTAGCACTCTGGTGCCAGGATAACAGCCTCCTCTTGAACATCAAAAAGACGAAGGCGCTGATTATGGACTTTAGGAGGGCACATCATCCGAGGACGTACACTCCATTGAGGATAAATGGGGATCCTGTGGATAAAGTGAACTGTTTTAAATATCTGGGAGTCCACATCTCCGAGGATATGACATGGGCATCACACGCCTCAGCACTCGTGAGTAAGGCAAGGCAACGCCTTTACCACCTCAGGCAATTGAGGAAATTCAGAGTGTCTCCGAGGATCCTCCAGTGCTTCTACGCAGCGGCGGTGGAAAGCATCTTGTCCGGGAACATTACCATCTGGTTTGGGAATTGCTCTGCCAAGGACAAGAAGGCTCTGCAGAGAGTAGTGCGTTCGGCCGAACGCACTCTGGGAACTTCACTTGCCCCCCTGCAGGAACTATACATCAGGAGGTGCAACTCCAGAGCCAACAATATCATGAGAGACCCCTTCCACCCCTGCAATGGACTGTTCCAGCTGCTATGGTCAGGCAAACGCCTCCGTTGCCATGCGGTGAGAACAGAGAGGTTGAGAAGGAGTTTCTTCCCAGAGGCCATTCGGACTGTAAACGCCTATCTCACCAGGGACTAACTCTACTGAACGTTTTTCCTTCCATTATTTATTATGTAAAGGTATATGTGTGTTTATGATTATGTTTATAGATTGTTTGGTTGTTTGTCTTTTTGCACAAAAGACCGCGAGCATTGCCACTTTCATTTCACTGCACATCTCGTATGTGTATGTGACAAATAAACTTGACTTGACTTGACTTGGTCTGCATCTTTCACAAACCAATGCAGTAAAGGGGCTGTCCCACAGCGGCGACCTAATCTGCGAGTTTAGACGAGTTTGCCCTCGACTCAAACTTGCAGCATGGTCGACACGAGATCCTATGAGGTCACTGGAACTCTCCTTCATGCTCGAGGGAAGTTCCTGCATACTCGCGGTCTCAGCTAGGGCGTGGAAACATTTTCAGCATGTTGAAAAATTTTCCACAAGTAAAATTTGGTCAGTATGGTTCTTTTTGACATAGTGCAATGGAGTGGGGTCGCTATTTAGTTACAGGCAGCCGAGGGCAGCCGTAGGCAATTTCCTTCGCTGATTGGGCATTTTGATTGGCACATGGACCAGGGAAAACCGACCGGTAGATAAAATGTCCGCTAAACTTTATTATACTTCTTAAAAGTGTCTCCACTCCTTCTCTCCACCTCTCCTCCTCCCCCCGCCCCCCCCCCCCCCCCCCCCCCCCCCCCCCCCCCCCCCCCCCCCCCCCGCGCTCTCTAAAGGACTTACCGTACACAGTGGCAGCCGTTTACCTTCCTCATCATTGCGGGTGTGAATTTCAGACAGCGCTCCCCCGCTTTCCCTCGCCCCCGCCTTTGCGATATGTTTGTGTGTGTGTGTGTGTGTGTGTGTGTGCGCGCGCGGTCGGTCGATCCAGCTCGAGGTTTCCAGGCGAGTGCCCTCGAGCTTGAAGGTCGAAGGCACTCTTCTTATCTCGCTGATTAGGTCGCCGCAGTGGGACAGCCCCTTTAGTCCAATACCACCATAGCTGCATTCCATTGCAATTCTTTCCAGTATCTATCCCATTCCTTTTCAAGTCTTCTACATCCAACATCTACTGCCCCGTCAGATAGTGCAGTCAAAATCCTAGCTAGTGAAAAGAATAGACACTCTCACAATCTTTTGAAAACATTCCCCCACAATGTCTCTGGTTCTTTTGCCAGTTACTGTATTTAGGTTTTCTCTTATTAGTGATTGTTCAGATTTATGGTTTTTACCCTATCTGAAAACTTCTGATTTTAACTATCCCTATGGAATATTCTCTTAGCTTTCTGTGCTGTACAGCGTGACTTCTATTTATAAAGCTCCCTTAACTTAGTAACACACCAAAGGCTCTTTACAGGAGAGATGCTTAACTAGAAGCCAATGAAGATCAGTAAAGAGACTGAGTGGAATTGGATGTCAGTAAGCTGATGGCAGCAAGATTTTGGATAGCTGGAAGTTAGCTCGATTGTAGGATAATAAATATGGATAAGAGTATAGTTAATGCTACAGGGAACTCTCTTTAAAAATGAAGGAAAGAGAATGAAGGCTAATTAACCTGCAAATGTGTGTCTTTGGACCATGGAAGAAAACCAGAACACCAGGAGGAAACCCATGTGGTCGCAGGAAAATCTCCACACAGATAGCAACCCAGGACCCTGGTGCTGTGAGGCAGCAACTCTACCAGTTGCACCACTGTTACCACCCATTGTTCTAGCCTTAACCATCTTCTGCTGTGTTATCACTGACCTTCCATCCATCACAAGGTCAGAAGTGGGGATGTTAACTGATGACTCTTGAAATCAGTTCGCTGGTGAGACCGCACTTGGAGTATTGTGTTCGACTTTGCCCACCTTGCTTTAAGAAAGATGACTTTGAACTGGAAAGAATGGAGAGAAGATTTATTAGGATGTTGCCAGGACTTGAGGCCCTGAGCTACAGGGAGAAGTTCGGCAGGCTAGCACTTTATTCCTTTGAGCAAAGGAGGCTGAGGGGTGATTTTATGGAGGTGTATAAAATCATGAGAGGAATAGATAGGGTGAATTCACAGAATCTTTTTCCCAGGGTAGAAGAATCAAGAGCTATATGGCATAGGTTTGAAGTGGGAGGTCACTTAAGGGGCAACATTTTCACACAGTGGAGATATAGAACTAATTGAAGTATGTACAATGATAATATTTAGAAGACTTTTGGACAGGTACATGGATGGGAAAGGTTCAGAGGGATTATGGCCCAAATGCAAGCAAATGGAATTAGCTTAGAATTAGCATCTTGTTCGGTATGGATTAGTTGGACTGAAGGGCCCATTTCCGTGCTGTATGATTCTGACTGAACACTGAAAAGCTAGAAAGTTGATTCTACATCAGAAGTAAAAATGTATTAATCATCCTTGGAAAAATGAGCCTAATGTTGACCATGAAGTCAAGAATAAACAGCCACAGAGTTATCGAATCGCATTCCCTGTACACTCAAGAAATATGTATTGCTGTTTTTGGCTCAAGAATGTGTTGCGTGATGCTTTCAGTTCTTTACAAGAGACACATGCAAAACAGTGACATCAGTTGGTTTATGTTCTGGTCGGCTGTGGGAAAAAATAACTTGTGAGAAAGTTGCCCACGCCTCTTTGAAGTTATAACGTCACTTCTTCTGGATGAAACATGTATCGAAAAGTTGTGGCACATAGATTTTCTGAATTGGATTTGCCAAGATCAGCATTGATTTTATATTTGCTATTAATATTCCAGAAACCTGAAAAAGTAGCCAATAAATTTGGAATATGAACTGGCAAGCTTCCTTCTGGAGTACAAATATGAAGTGTAATTCTGTTTTAACTTAAGTGCTCCATGTTGTGGTGGTGTGTATATGGAACGAGCTGCCAGACGAGGTAGTTGAGGCAGGTACCAGAATAGCATTTAAAAGACATTTGGACAGGTACATGTATAGGAAAGGTTTAGAGGGATATGGGTCAAATGCGGCCACATAGAACTAGGTTGGATGGGACATCTTGTTCAATATGGACGAGTTAAGACATTGGATTTTGTTGAAATTTCCCCTCACCGCTGACAGTTTGAGTTGCAGGAATTCTTCAGTCATGGTCTTTGCAATACTGGGCTAATGGTGCATGTGTGGACGTCTTTTGTTTAAGAAAGAACTGCAGATGCTGGAATAATCGAAGGTAGACAAAAATGCTGAAGAAACTCAGTGGGTGAGGGAAGCAACTATGGAGAGAAGGAATAGGTGACGTTTCGGGTCGAGACCCTTCTTCAGACTGGTGGGTGTAGGGGGGGGGGAAGAAAGGAAGAGTCTGAGACAGTAGGCTGTGGGAGAGCTGGGAAGGGGAGGGGAAGGAGGGAGAACGCAAGGACTACCTGAAATTGGAGAAGTCATTGTTCATACCGCTGGGGTGTAAACAGTGTGTGGATGTCTAGTGCATCTCTGTATCATGGAGTCATACAGCATGGAAACAGACCTTTCAGCTCAACTTGCCATACCAACTAAGATGCCCCATCTATACTGAGGGCTAGTTTCCCTCTCCCCTTACTCTCAGACCAAAACAGCTTCTCCACAGATGCTGCCTGACCCGCTGAGTTACTCCAGCATTTTGTGTCTATCTATGATCTACTATGGACTGTTATGGTAGCACAGTTTTGGTGGTACCTCAGTCTTGCACCTGATTATTCATTGTTTATTGATTATTGTATATTTGTTTAGTAGATAGACACGAAAAGCTGTAGATTAGGTGAAGTGTTACTGCATTAATGAGCCTGTAAAGATGCAGCAAGTAAGAATGTTTTATTCTGTTGCTGTTACCGTGATAATTCAACACTCTTGGCTCTCTTAACCTGGAAATCTACCATAATTATTTGGCCGATTTGAAGTATGCAATTGACTCGATAAAAATCAAAGGAGAAAATCAATGGCTTATTTTAATATTAGCAAGTATCACACAAGATGACAATGCTTCCACATTCTTTTTCTTATGTGAATGTCAAAATGTTCTTTGATCTCGAAAGGATAAAGCAGTCACCAAATATTGTGAAGGTAACGTCAGAAACGGAGATATCCTTCAGGGCAATGCAGGGTGCATCAGCTTTAAGACACTCAATCTCTTCAAAAGAGCTTGTTCTGTGTTTTGGGCCTTCAGAGGTTAATGAAATCCTTGGCTTTGTGCCATTCATTTTACCTGTTACATATGACAACTAAATACTCTTGACTCTCTTAACCTGGAAATCTACCATCATTATTTGGCCAATTCGACGTGTGCAAGTGGCTTAAAAAGAATCAAAAGAGAAAATAAATGGTGGCAATGTTTTCATTGCCTCTTAGTCATGAGATGAGAACAAAAGTCATGGTAAGTATCTCAAACACACATTGCATTCTTGCCAAGTATGGGACAAATTAATGTTTCAACGAGTCCAATGGTGTTATCGTCGTACGGCTTACAAGAGAGGCTATGATGGTCAAGTGCTGTCATAGCGTCATAGAGTGCTACAGTGTGGAAACAGACCCTTCTGCCCAACTTGCCCACACCTGTCTAAAGTATTTAAATTGCATCTGACTCTACTGTTTCCATCTTCCACAGGTGAGCTCAATTCAGAACCAAATGCAATCCAAGGGCGGGTATGCAGGTCCTCCCATGCCAGTGAACGTTCAGGTGCAGCTTGTGGACACAAAAGCTGGATAACATTTAAAATAAAGCCTGTGGTAAGTACCAATGGTAAATCTCAGAACAAGCAACAAAATTACCATAAAGAATGACAAAAATAGACACAGAGTGCTGGAGTAACTCAGCAGATCAGGCAGCATCTCTGGAGAACATGGATAGGTGATGTTTCGGCTCAGGACCCTTCTTCAGACTGATTGTGGTGGGAGAAGAGAAAGCTGGAAGAGATGAGGGCAGGACAAAGCCTGACAGGTAATAGGATGATGCAGGTGAGGGGTTAGCTTTGAAGGGCAGATAGTTGGACAAAGGCCAGAGATGAAAAGACAGAAGGTGTGAGATAACAAGATTGAAGAGTTGTGAATTATGAAGCTAGAAGAAGGAATGTAGGTGGAACCGGACGGAGAAAGGAGAAATAGGTGAGAGTCCAGATGGGAATAGGTGGGGGGTGGGAGGTAGGAAGGGAGGGGGGTTGTCATTACTTAAAATTGGAGAATTCGATGTTCATGCTATTGAGTTGTAAGCTAACTAAGCGGAATACGAGGTGCTGTTCCTCCAAAAGTCCAAAACAAAACTGTTCCTCCAGTTCATGTGTGGCCTCACTCTGGCATTGGAGGAGGCCCAGGACAGAAACGTCTGTAAGGCAATGGGAGGAGAAGTTCAAATGTTTAGTAACCGAGAGATCCCGTAGACCTTGGACCAAGTGCAAGTGTTCAGTGAAACGGTCGCTGAGTCTTTGCTCGGTATCGCCAATGTACAGGAGGCCACATCGGGAACTCCAGACGAGGTTGAGGAGGTGCATGTGAACCTCTGTCTCACCTGGAAGAACTGCTGGGGTCCCTGGGTGGAAGTCAGGGAGGAGGTATTGGGACAAGTGTTGCATCTCTTGCAGTTGCAGGGGAAAGTACGTGGGGATGTGGTGGGTTGGGTGGGATGGGATGAGTGAACCAAGGAGTTGCAAAGTGAGTAGTTGGAAAGAGGTGGGATGAGAAGATGTGACTGGTGGTAGAATCACGTTGGAGATGACGGAAATTTAGTCGATGTAGCGGCGAAAGAGTTGAGGGATGGTACCAGTTTACACCTGAAACATTGACCTACAAAAAGGCAGGCATAGCTGGGGCCCATGCAAGTGCTCATGGCCATACCTTTAACTTGGAGAAAATGAAAGGCAATTCCCTACAGTCTGAAGAAAGGTCCCGACCAAAAACATCACCTGCTCATGTTCTCCAGAGATGCTGCCCTTATCCGCTGCGTTACTCCAGGACTATCTATTTTGTTTTGTAAACCAGCATCTGCAGTTCCTTGTTTTGAACATAAGGAATAACTCAACTTAAAAGGATGTTGTAGCTGATGTGAAAGAAAAATCATCTTGAGCACAGGAAGATGAGCTTTTTAATAGGATAACTCGTACAAAACCTGTGCAGTAAAGAATACAATGGACATCCTGAGACATTGAAGAGATGTTCTTGGCCTTGGGTGTGAACTCTGGATCACATGGGTGCAAACCTAGGAAAATCACCTCATCAAAAAAATTCCATTTGTAGTCATTTAAAAAAAAAAAAAAATTGAAATACTGAGGCACAAGCAACTGCAGATGCAGGAATCATGAGCAGAACACCAAGATGTGACTGGGCATTGGGGACCTGGGGTGGAGGGTATTGCACCGAGGTGTTCCCTGCAACCTGTTTCTCTCGCGGTTCACAGACTCGCCAGCCACCTGCCACTTTTGCGGGCTGGAAGAGTCTGTGTACCACGTGTACATGGAGTGCGTGAGGCTGCAGCCACTGTTTGAATATCTAAAGGGGCTGCTCCTTGCCTTCTGGCTGCATTTTTCACCCACCATCCTCATCTTTGGACACCCTGTGCGTAGGGGAGAGGGTAGGGCTGAAGATGTCCTGGTTGGGTTGCTCCTGGGCCTGGCCAAGCTGGCCATCCGCGAGTCACGGCGCCAGACGGTGGAGGGCTCTACCCGAGCCAGCTGCCTGCCCCTTTTCCGGGGTTACGTCCGTGCCCGGGTGGGATTAGAAAGGGAATTCGCCCTGTCTGCGGGCACCCTGAGGGAGTTCCAGGACCGCTGGGCTCCGCAGGGTGTTGAATATATCCTCAATAAGGATTGTATCATAGTTGTATAGTAGTTTATTACATGTTTGTATTGTATTATGGTGGTGGGTTCTGGCTTGTTTTATTGTAGTGTAATATTATTTTTTAATAATTGAATAAATCTATATTTTAAAAAATAAATAAATAAATAAATAAATAAATAAAAAGAGAAAAAAAAGATGTGACTGGTTGTAGGATCACTTTGGAGGTGACTAGCATTATCCAATAACACTAGGGACAATTTTCAATTTTTACCAAAGTTTATTAACCTACATACCTGTGCATCTTTGGAGTACGTGAGGAAACCGGGGAAAACCCACGTGGCCACGGGGAGAACCCACAAACCATACGGACAAGCACCCGTAGTCAGGATCGAGCCCGGGTTTTACTGCTGTATCGCATTGGCACATCTGCAACATCTGCCGGCCCACCACCACCACCACCAAAGTCCCAAACATGTAAAATTAAAGGAGTGTTACAGTACTCCAATCAAGATTGCTGGGGAATTTACTTTGTTGTCTCAAAATTAAAGTTCCATGCCTCACGTTTAGATCTATTGATTACTTGGCTGATCTGTATTCCTGTTCTCTCCCCTGAATCTACATCCACTCCTTTCTCCAGAAATCTGTCTCTCGCGCATTATTTTCCACTCTTCTGTTGGCTGCCTTTAAGAACGGACATAAAACTGGCATCTCCACCCTTTTAGTCTCAATTTCCTCTCGCCAGGTACATTCTTGCCTGATTGCACCTTTGTGCAGTATTTGGGATGTTTCCACATGAGAGTGTTGTTGTTGGCCTGACCTTATAACGAAGCATGTAGCCTGCCTAAAGGGTTAAAACTTAATCAGATGACATATTCTAACAGTATATGCAATTTATTTCTTACAGATTTCTCCAAGTTCATGTATTTCTTCCTCTCGTTCCCCATTTTCACTATGATGACTGCTTCTCTGAGATCATCATGATGAGAAAGGCATTACAACAACCCATCTCCTGTTCCTTGTGGCAATTCTTTGGCTGGAATCTCCTGTTCTGCTCTGAAGATATCATTAATGGGACTGCTCCTGCCGGTCTCTCAGTGACTTGAAAGGATTTGGCCTTTGCTGAAGTCATGGACATAGCTTCTCAATTAAAAAAAACAAATAGATTTTTAGCATTTCTTCAAGGTCTACAAGTGCCAGAGCAAACCATCGCTGTGTATATTTCAATTTGCCTATCCTTCTTTAACTGTGCAGCTTTTAAAATTCATTTTGAATGCTTTGATTTGCATTTGTTTTCAGTGATAGTTTGCAACTAAGGATGTCTAAAGGTCTGGTACCTGAAAGCACAATTCCATTATCACCCTCTCTAAGTAAGTCAGCATGGTAAATGACTGCATGTGATGTAGCTCGGCCAACGGCAAAGTGTTGCAGCGGAATGATGATACTGAAGCTGACAAGTTTCTAGCCAGCATGTTAGTTTTGCCAGATGCCTGCCTCCTTACCCCTGAGCCTATCTGCCTGCATACTTTTTACATTTGTTCTGTTTGTCAAACTCCTTTTGGAAATAACCGAATACATTAAGTGGCAATTTTTTTGTATAATGGCCTGTGGTAAATGTGCAATTTAGCATACTCCTGTATTTTATATGAATAGATTACAGAAAAATACATTTGACCGTGAGCAAGTAACCAGTACAATTGCACCTGTGATGCAATGAATTGGTGGTGCTCCATGTGTCAACCTTTTGTAGTACGGCAACAACTGTTTCAAACAAACCTGGATCCCGAATTCACAAACTTGCCAATGCTGGGAGTGCACTCCTTATAAAGTGCTGTACAGTATTGTAGACTTTTCTCTGCAGACTCTGCGGGTGAATATCAAACTTTTAGAAGAAATACTTTCCTCAGTTGGACGTGGGAGGAGTGGCTGGGAGAGTTGGAGGGAGCGGGGGAGTAGGAGTCGGTGTAATTCAGTAGGTTGCCGCAATGTTAGGAGCTGTCTGAACAAACACCAGAGAATATTCTGTTCAACAGGGTGGCTTTCACTCTCCAGTGTAAGAAAGCAAATACTTTGCTCAGGTTTATAAGGGCATATTTTTTGTTTCCCTCCCATTCCTCTCACATGTGATGTACAAATATTGCACTGTTTCCTAATAAATGTAAATCGTGCATGGTGTAATGGTTTAAAAAACAAGGAGTCAAGATCATCTTTTCAGTCGGCAAAAACATTTGGCTTAACTCAAGAACGTACTCTGTGAAATGTGACAAGTGATATTTTAAGTAGTTTTAGATCTAGTATTTTAGTGCAGTCATTGGAACCAGAATAATTTGCTAGGTACTGAATTGCAGCAATCTATGCTATGAATACGTGAGGATAGGGAAATGCTATTACGTGGAGCAGTGCAGTACAAATTGTGACAGAATGTCTGACATCGAGATATAAAGTATTTTTTGAAATATGAGTGAGTAGGATTATAATTAATTGAACGAATTAGCTGGATATTGTGGCTTGCTAGCCTTTGGGTTATGTTGTTATGAATGATCTGAATGCATCCCCGTACTGGTCGTCTAAACTCTCTGTGGTAAATGTTATATAAAGGGGTGTGTGAATTGTCATCACTTAGTGCTGCCATAGCAGGCCATTAATTGAAATATAATTTATCATTCACATGCAGGCAATAATTTTGCCGAATAAGAATTCAAAGGTTGTTTTAGCCTATTTTTATAATGCATACAATTTTGTACATGTTTGTTCCTGAGTGAAATTGGTTTAGTCCACAATGGCTTATAGTTTCAAAAGTGACAAGATGAAAATAAAAGTTGTAATTTGCTCTTGCAGATTTTTTTTTTGTACGTTGTTCTCTAACTGAATTTATTGACATCTTATTGTCTAACTTATTGACATCAACACAATTCCTTTACAATTCCCTATAGCACGGAACACACAGTCTGTTGCAATAACGCAAACTAATCCAGCGGCAGATGCTGCGACTCCATTGTTGCAATGTGTTCAACTGAACAGATTAAGCTGCAATCTCAGACAGAAAAGAACCCTTCATCTCCAACTGACAACACAAACGAAAGTTGATCAACTTCAAAAATGTTTGATGGCCCAGGAGAGGTCAGGTGATGCATGAAAAAGAGATAAACGTGAACTTGCCATAACTTAAACTGGTCGTGTTATGACCATAAGAACTAGGAGTTGAATTAGTCCATTTGGCCCATCAATTCTGCTCTTGCATTCGATCAAGGCTTTCCCAGTATTCCAACATTTATACTGTTGGGGGAAAAACCCTCTAATTACAGGCCTTTGTGAAGTTGGTTGTGGAATAAGAAACAAATGCAGGGGGATGCAACGGGTTTATTCTCATGAGGAACGTCACCAATCATCAACATGTTTAAACTTTAGCAAATTTGGGTGATTTTGCCAGTGGTAGTTGTACCATTTAAAGGAAAATAAACTACACCGGAAGATCGAATAATATTTTAAATTATAAAACTGAAGTCGGCTGCAGTGAATTTAACAGTCGGACAGACTGCAGGTGCATTGGAGCAAAACTGGATAACTCATTCATGGGGAGAGAAGCAGAGTCGACAATTCAGTTAAAGACCCTCAGTCTGAACCAAAATGGGGAAAGCACGCATGCTTTCAATTGTAAAGAGGGTGGATCAGAAGGAAGGTTTGCTCTAGGGTGCAGACCAAAATTGTCAAGGTAATATTTCCTTTCAGAGCTGGAAGTCAGAGAAATAAAAAACAACTGAAACAGAGGGGTGCAGCAAAAACTAAGGGAAGAGAGAAAATAAATGATCGTTATCTGAAACTATTAAATTCAATAATACATCGTGTGGCTGCAACTGTCCAAGATGGAAGAATATACTTTTGACACAATTGGGTCAATGTTGAAGATAAACAAGTCAGATTGGGTGCAAATCAAAAGAGCGAAGGATGTTGCAAATTGATATGAAAACAAAAAATGCGGGAAACAAACTGCAGATCAGCTAGTGCCAAGTGGAGAGAGAAACAGGATTGGTTTCTTATCTGAAGCCTTTAATTCTGTTACTCTTTCCACAGATGCTGCCTGACATGCTGAATATTTACAGCCTTTACAGCTATTTCAAAGGCTTTTTCAAAAGTAGAATTAGGTCATTCGGCCCATCTAGTCTACTCCGCCATTCAACCATGGCTGATCTCTGCCTCCTAATCCCATTTTCCTGCCTTCTCCCCATAACCCGTGACACCCATTCTAATCAATAATTTGTCTATCTCTGCCTTAAAAATATCCACTGACTTGGCCTCCACGGCCCTCTGTGGCAATGAGTTCCACAGATTAACTACCCTCTGACTAATTAACTTCCTCCTCACCTCCTTTCTAAAAGAGCACCCTTTAATTCTGAGGCTATGACTGGTCCTAGACTCTCCCACTATTGGAAACATCCTTTCCACATCCACTCTATCTATGCCTTTCATTATTCTATAAGTTTCAACGAGGTCTCCCCTCAACCTTCTAAACTCCAGCAAGTAGAGGCCCAGCGCTGTCAAACACTTTTGCGAGGGATCAAAAACAAATTTTCTGGTACAAAATGGGAGTACCTTGAGGAATAGCACCCTATCTTTCCTCTGGAGTGTTGTTTAAGATAACCACACCCTTTTTCTCCACAGCTGTGGTATTACCTTCCTATTTTAGTTAGACAAAAATGCTGGAGAAACTCAGCGGATGAGGCAGCATCTATGGAGAGAAGGAATAGGCGAAGTTTCGGGTTGTCGATTCCTTCTCTCCATAGACACTGCTTCACCCGCTGAATTTCTCCAGCATTTTTGTCTACCTTCGATTTTTCCAGTATCTGCAGTTCTTTCTTAAACATTCCTATTTTAGTTTGTTTCTTTATTGCCTTCTTTCTCTACTGCCAACTTTGAAAGTAAACATTATCATTACAGCGTTCCCTATGTTCTCTCCATGCTCCTCTTAAAACACACGTCCTCACTTTTCCTCGTCCAATGCAGGGTCCTTGATCTCCCACCTCAATTCCTTTTCTCTTTCCTCTGATACAGTCTCTTCTAAACATTTCCAGGATTCTCTGTTTTTGTTTTTGGATTCCCTGCATCTGCATTTTTTATGCTCTAACCTAAAAATACATAACATATATACATTAACACAACATTAGAACATACGAGTTGTGCAGACATGTACTCGAATTGATTATCGGATCTCAGTGGTCGAGTCGCAGGTGGGTAAGGTGATCAAAAAGGCTTTTGGCACTTTGGCCTTCAACAGTCAGGGTGTTGAGTATAGAAGTTGGGAGGTCATACTCGTACTCTATTAGCCAAGTATGTTTGACAACATACGAGGAATTTGATTTGTCATAGTCATACTAATAAAAAGCAACAAAACACACAAAATACATTTTAACATGAACATCCACCACAGTGACTGCTCCACATTCCTCACTGTGATGGAAGGCGGCAAAAAGTTCAATCTCTTCCCTTCTTTGTCCTCCAGCGGTCAGGGGCCTCTAACCTTCCGTTGACGGGACAACCTTACTCCCGTTGCCGGCGGCGGGCCTCCTCGTCGGGACGATCAAATCCTGCATCGGGGGGGGGGGGGGGGGGGGGGGAAATCTCAGCTCCCCCGATGCAGGAACTAATCGAACTTTCTGCGTCGTTGGAGCCTCCCGACTTAGTCTCAACCCGAGACTGCGAGCTCCGCAACGTTAAAGTCTGCAGGCAGTGGTTGGAAGTCGATCCCAGGCAAGGAATCAGCTCTGATGGCAAGTCCACGCCCCACGGTGAGGCTCAAAGCCAGTCCCGAGCAAGGCCTCCAGCTCCATGATGTTAGGCCGCAGAGCGACCGGAGATACGACCCGGAAAACAATCACATCTCCGGCAAGGTAAGAGATTGAAAAAAGAAGAAAAAAACAGCTGAAAGGAACTAAGGCTTTCATGATTACCAGTGAGAGAGGCCGCAGAACACCCTTTAATTTTGTCATTCTTTATTTCTCACAGCAAGTTCTATGTTTCATATAAAGTGACCCTGTTTATTTTCACATGAAGGTATGCTGCATCCATGTTAAATTGCAATTCCCTACATTCTGGAAAGGTCCCAGTGGATTGGAAAACCATAAATGTAAACATTTCTATCCAAAAAATGTCTTGCATTTAATTGTAATTGTGGATTGTTGCAATGTGGCCAAAGCCATTTTGTCCAGTGTGACGGCAACTCTTTTGTGTAACTATACAACTTGCCGTACTCTTCTGTTCTACCAGAAGAGCACATTTTCTCTTTGCATAGATTCTAATCTTAAAACTTTGGATTTCATGTTTTGTGCATGAGGTGGCTGAATAGCCTTTCTCCAGAGAATACAGCCAAGGTATATAAGGAGGAACTCGTATCCTTTATGGAGCTGGGCCAATTTAATGTCTATTAATTTAAATGGATGGAAATTTGTTTTTACATCCTGAAAGCCAGGTGGTGCCATTTTTCTTTTGTTTGTTGTGACTGAACCATCCAACATTGCCTCCAGAAGAAGGAGCGAAGAATATTTAACCCTGGAAATTCAGTTAAATTGTGTTTATAAAATGAATCTACAATAAAATGTTAACAACATTACAAAATTGATTGTAAGACATTCATTTTCAACCCCCTTAACAATAGTCACTGCCAATCATTCTGATTTATCATTACTGAATGTTAATCAATGTTGTGAGGAACATATATTTGAAACATCTCCAACTAAATTCTCGTATTTTTATATTCTGTTTGTTGTTCAAGCTGCAGTATTGCCCATTCAGTCCCCAAGTAGTTCACAATCATGCTCCTTTGCCAATGTAAAGCTGTGAACTAAGTAAACCTTATCCCAAGCATCATACTTATTGTACTGGATTTTTGCACAGAAGCTGTGTAAAATGCCGGGATAAACTTTGACCATTTCATCCTCCCCTTTTGTAAATTCACTAACTTGTTTCCCAGCAACAAAGTGTGTGAACAACTAATAACCAAGATCTTCCCCCTCCCCCATTCTCATCCCCCCCTTTCTCTCCCCCCCCACCCCTTCTCTCCCCCACCCAGGGCTGACAACGCATGGGCACGCTGGGCAGTTGCCCGGGGCCCCCCATAGCATGCCGTCATGCTAATCTATGTATTGTAGAATGTTATTGTAGAACATGAAAACGGAGAAGAACGTTGCATGACGGCATATTTGATTCGGCATAAAGAAACTAGAAGCGTAGGGGACCCAGTGCACTGCTTTGCCCGGGGGCCTATAATGCTGTTAAGACGGCCCTGCCCCCACACCTTCTCTTCCCCCCCCTCTCTTTCCTCCTCTTCCCCCCCTACTCCCTCCTCTCCCACCCCCCCCCCCCCTCCTCTCCCCCTTCTCTCCCCCTCTTTGCCCCCCTCTCTCAGAAATATTACAGCAACATGAGATTTCTATACAGGTGTTTCACATTCTCCATGCGGTAACGTTGCACTCACGGCCTCTGAAAATTGTTGCACAGTGTTTGCGATGTTTAAATTTGTTGAATGCGTCACTGAGAAAAACCTCATGGATTTGTGATATTTTCAGATTTCATCTTCTGCCATCTGTGCTGAGAAATGTCACTGGTATTTTTGGATTGTAGCTGACACTGTTCCTGAGACTTCGAGCAAGACTGTCGTTCGCAAATCTTCTCCGCCTGGCATCTGTGGTACAATGACAATAAGATGTTCACTGATGGCTATTTTGGCCCGGGCTCTGCAATGGAATTTTTACATGTGGTACAGAAAGATCTGATTGTAAAACGCTACACTACACAAAATGATTTCAAAGTCTATTTTACTTTAGTATGCATTATACTAAAATGATTTGAATATCCTACAGTTGAATAACATTTGCAGCAACTTCTGTTTTACAGAACATTGATAGTCTTTCACAAATATTTACCAAGGCTTGCATTAAATGCCCAATCAACTCACTACTCTTTTTATCGTTACTTAACAATTGATAGATTCCTCCTCACACATTTTTCATTTCCCTCCTATGAGAATTTCTGATTGGTCTACATGCACGGTTAAAAACAGCAAAGAATGCAATGAGTAGATTAAGATCCTAGCTTAAGATAGACACAAAATGCTGGAGTAACTCAGCGGAACAGGCGGCATCTTCTCTCCAGAATGCTGCCTGTCCCACTGAGTTACTCCAGAATTTTGTGTCTATCTTCGGTGTAAACCAGCATCTGCAGTTTCTTCCTACAAGATCTGAGCATATCTGCCTTATTGTGCAGTTCTCCTCTTTTCACAATTTATTGCTGTACTTTTATAACTGCTTTATAACAAAACCTCATTACAACCACACCTATACCAAGTGTGAACAACACTTCCTAATTTACTGGGGACTACTCTCAATTTTAATATCCAAGAACAATAGGTTTGATATAGCTGTGCATCTTACCTCCAGCTAAGAGTGTAGCAAGGAACTGCAGATGCTGATTTACACCGAAGATAGACACAAAATGATGGCGTAACTCAGCGGGTTCCCTTCTTCAGTCTACTTCCTGCTAAGAGTAGGGCTGACACAGTGGCGCAGCGGTAGAGTTGCTGCCTGTCAAGTCAAGTCAAGAGAGTTTATTGTCATGTGTTCAAGAAGGAACTGCAGATGCTGGAAGATCGAAGGTACACAAAAATGCTGGAGAAACTCAGCGGGTGCAGCAGCATCTATGGAGCGAAGGAAATAGGCGACGTTTCGGGCCGAAACCCTTCTTCAGACAATGAAATTCGCGCTTGCTGCAGCACAACAGAGTATTGTAAGCATAAATACAGAACAGTTCAGCGTGTCTATATAGCATAGACCATATATACACACATAAATAAACAGATAAAGTGCAATAGGCTGTTATAGTTCAGAGTTTGTTTGATGGCGAGTTTAATAGTTGGAACGACAGATGGCACAATGGGCTAAGTGTCCGGCTGGCAACCGAAAGGTAGCCGGTTTGAATCCTGCTTGGAGTGCATACTGTCGTTGTGTCCTTGGGCAAGACACTTCACCCACCTTTGCCTGTGTGTGAATGTGTGTGAATGTGTGTGAGTGATTGGTGGTGGTCGGAGGGGCCGTAGGCGCAGAATGGCAGCCACGCTTCCGTCAGTCTGCCCCAGGGCAGCTGTGGCTACAGAAGTAGCTTACCACCACCGAGTGTGACTGAGGAGTGAATGAATAATGCGATGTAAAGCGCCTTGAGTATTAGAAAGGCGCTATATAAATCCCATCCATTATTATTAATAGCCTGATAGTTGTGGGGACGAAGCTGTTCCTGAACCTTGATGCACCAGATTTCAGGCTCCTGTACCTTCTACCTGATAACAGCAGAGAGATGAGTGTGTGACCAGGATGATGATGTTGGCAGCCTTTTTGAGGCAGCGACTGTGATAGATCCCTTCAATGGTGGGGAGGTCAGTGCCCATGATGGACTGGGCAGTGGTCACAACTTTCTGCATTATTTTCTGCTCCTGGACGCTCAAGTTACCGAACCAGGCCACGATGCAACCAGTCAGCATGCTCTATATTGTGCACCTGTGGAAGTTTGAGAGAGTCCTCTTTGACAAACCGACTCTCCGTAATTTTCTCAGGAAGTAGAGGCGCTGATGTGCTTTCTTTATAATTGCATCAGTGTGCTGAGTCCAGGAAAGATCTTTGGAAATATGCACACCCAGGAATTTGAAGTTCTTGACCCTTTCCACCACCTTTGATATAAAGGAGATTGTGGGTCCCTAACCTACCCCTTCCAAAGTCCACAATCAGTTCCTTGGTTTTGCTGGTGTTGAGAGCCAGGTTATTGTGCTGGCACCATTTGGTAAATCGGTCGATCTCACTTCTATACTCTGACTCGTCCCCGTCAGTGATTCGTCCCACAACAGTGGTGTTGTCGGCGAACTTGATGATGGAGTTTGCACTATGACCGGCTACACAGTCATGAGTATAGAGTGAGTAAAGCAGGGGGCTGAGCACGCAGCCTTGAGGTGCTCCCGTGCTGATTGTTATCAAGGTTGACACATTTCCACCAATACGGAGAGACTGTGGTCTGTGGATAAGGAAGTCGAGGATCCAATTGCAGAGGGATGCGCAGAGACCCAGATCTGAGAGCTTGGTATCCAGCTTGGAGGGGATGATGGTACTAAACGCCGAGCTGTAGTCAATGAATAACAGCCTGACATATGAGTTTTTGTTGTCCAAGTGGTCCAGAGCGGAGTGGAGAGCCAGCGAGATTGCATCCACCATTGATTTGTTGTGGCGGTAAGCGTTCTGCAGTGGGTCGAGGTTCTTGTCGAGGTAGGAGTTGATATGCGCTATTATCAACCTCTCAAAGCACTTCATCACCACCGGCGTTAGTGCCACTGGTGGATAGTCATTGAGGCACGTCACCTTGCTCTTCTTGGACACCGGTATTATTGATGCCCTTTTAAAGCAGGTGGGAAACTCAGGTTGAAAATGTCTGTAAAAACTCCAGTCAGTTGGTCCGCACAGGTTTTTAGAACATGACCAGGTAAACCATCAGGTCCAGGTGCTTTCCGAGGGTTCACCCCCCCTAAAGGATCTTCTGACGTTGGCCTCTGTGACTGTGACTGAAATACCATCACAGCGAATGGGGGCTCATGAAGGCCCTATCAAAGTGTGCGTAAAACGCATTGAGCTCGTCAGGGAGTGATGCTTCGCTGACAATTGAGCTGCCTCCTGATTTCGCCTTGTAGGAGGTGATGGCATTCCAGCCCTGCCACAGTTGCCAGAGCGTCAGAGACCTGGGTTCGATCCTGACTGTACAAAGTTTATTGTACAACATTCCCCCTGTGAGCGCGTCGGTTTTCTCCGGGTGCTCTGATTTCCTCCTACATTCCAAAGACATGCAGATGTGTAAGTTAATTGGCTTCTGTAAATTGTCCCTGGAGCGTAGGATAGGACTAGTGTATAGGGTAATTGTTGGTCGGCACGGACTTGGAGGGCCAAAGGGCCTGTTTCCACGCTGCGTCTATAAACTAAAACCTAAGCTAAGAGTAGAATGCTGGCACAAAAAGCAACTGCTTAAGGCATTGGCTTCTTGCGTTTTGCAAATTATTCTCAGGCTAAGTACCTGATCCACACCCCAAACGAGAGAGCCCCTGGGACATCAACCCTCTTTAGGAGGAAAATACTTTCGAAAAATCTCACTTTAGCCCATTCATAAATCTGAATGAGAAAAATGTGTTAAACTACAGAGGGCATGTTTGGTTTAATTTAAAGGATACCTGCACAGAAGGGTGGACTTTTTGGTTTCTGATTGTTACCCTCACTGCAGGAGGATGGGGGAGGGTAGAAGTGGCACACGCACAATTCATGAGGAAATGCAGAAAGGGAAAACTGCAAAAACTCTGCTCACATTGCAGAGGGTTTAGAATACAGCGTGGAAACAGGCCACTCAGCCCACTGTGTCCGTGTTGACTAACGATCGCCCATATATTAGTTCTATCCTACACACTAGGTACAATTTTACAGAAGCCATTTAACCTACTAACCTGCATGTCTTTTGAATGTGGGAGAAAATCAGAGCTTACAGTGAAAAGCCACGCGGACACAGGGAGAACGTACAAACACCATAAAGACAGTACCTGTAGTCAGGACAAACCCGGACCCCTGGCGCTGAAAGGCAGCAACTCTACCGCTGCTCCAGCTTTTAGATAGCTCTGCAAAGTTGGTGAAGTCATCAGAGCTAATATGGAAAGCATGATGTAGCAGTCATGGGATCATTATCATGAAGAGCCTTTAATATGTAAACTTCTCAATAATGCATTAAATGCTTTCAGCGGGACTGATCAGAATTGCTAACAATTTCACGCTCTTTGAAAATCATCTTTATAATTTACAATTTTAATGCAAACTTGTTTTAACAGTGTTTCTCCTGCATGCTGCTGCTTGCATACAACAGCATGCTTTGTGATTTAGCAGACTTGATGAGACAATTGTCCTTGCAGAGTGTGAATCTCACAATCCCTGTCCCCACCCTCATCCCCTGAAACAGTACAGATTTTACTGGGTCTGTGGCTGCACCCCAAAATCTCCACTGCAAGGTGTTGCAAGCAGCAGATTTTTGAAACAAAAATGTTGGTGGAGAACGAATAACCCAAGCATTTATTTGTCCCCCATTGCTATGCTCAGTCAGCACACCCATTGCTTGGAATAATGTTTCCAGTATACATCACTGTGAGGGGAGTATATACACCGATGTAAACACAAGGAACTGCAGGTTTAGTTTAGTTTAGAGTTACTGCGTGGAAACAGGCCGTTCGGCCCACCGAGTCCGTGCCGACCATTGATCACCTGTACTCTAGTTCTATCCTGCACACTCGGGACAATTTACATCATCTACAAACCTGCACGTCTTTGGAATGTGGGAGAAAATGGGAACACCCGGAGAAAACCCACCCGGTCACAGGGAAAACATACAAACACTGTACAGACAGCACCCTTCGACAGGATCGAACCTGGGTCTCTGACAGTGTAAGGTGGCAACTTACACTGTGTGCCACTGTGCCTTCCTCTGGAGTTACTCCAGCACTTTGTCTCTTTGTGTGTGTGTACACTCATGCTCCCTGAATGCAATATTATTGAATGGGACAGAACTGAAGGAGTGATGTGCAGTTTTTTTTCCAGTCCCTTTTTCCTCCTTGGAAGAGTTTACTCCACAAATACTGGAATCAACAACAACACAGACAAAACAGCTTAGATGAAAATGTATATAACCATCACCCATCCATTGATAAATATGGCATTTGCATTTTCAAAACTATGTTTAAGATGGTGAAACCTGTTGAGATTTACGACGTTTCTCAAATGATTTAAAATCAGGCGTAGAATTACAATGTTCTTTATACAACTGGGACCGCATGCTGTTTTATTAAAAACCTGGCAGTATTTAGAATTTTTAATTTCATTGTGTATTTTTGAAGTTATTCTTAAAGTCTTTGATGTGACTTTTTGAAAGCAGACTTGAGCATCATGCTATAAAAATAAAATAATGGATTAATTTGTTCTGTTAAATACTCTACAGGGATCTAATTTGACTTCATTTTTTAATATCACATGTTACCAATAAATAACTCAGGTTTCTAATGTGTTGAAACATATTGAAATTAAATATCTCTGAAACCTGTCATTATGTCAGTAAAAGGACCTCTAAGGAAAGGTTAATAATTTCATAGTGCAGGCAGTCTCCTGGGCTTGGTTATGAACTGTTTGTATATTTTCACAATCTGCTATGTATTAATGTATTTCCTGCAGTATGCAAGGTATTTGTATGTGAAGGTCCTGAAGGGAAGAATTAAGGTGTTGAATAAAGCTAATACGCATTGTCAGTTTGGATACACAAATGACCCTGTTCCTGTTTTTGAGGAGGTAGTGTAAAATAAACCATGCACATTAAGTATGATCTCATCTTGGATGTTGCCTGAATTACGTAATTAACAGTGGCACTGACAACTGCAGCATCATGCTGAGACTGTGTGTGCTGTGAAGGGAAATGATCCTGACAGCATGGTTTAGGGCAAAATGCCTACATAGAGGATCTTCAAATTCCATTGGCAAATGATTCGCGAAACTATTTCAATTTGATATCCGCGACAGTTCACGGAGGAACACACACTAGGACAAGAATTAAATATAAACCGAATGCAATGTTAACATCAAACCTCGGAAATCACAGAACGTGGAAACAAGGAACTGCAGATGCAGGTTTGTGCATAGGATAGACACACAGTGCTGTAGTAACTCAACGGGTCAGACAGAAAAAGGATGGGTGACGTTTTGGGTCGTTCGGGACACTTCAAATTGAAAGTAAGGGGTGGAGGTGAGAGCATAACAGGACCGACCAGGGCCGGCCACAAATGACCTCAGGCAGGGAGGTACCCTGGTGGGCCCACTGTTGGCTAGGGAAGGGGTGATCTCAAGAGGGAAACTATGTGGAGAACTGTGGAACTGGTAAAACGATTATGGTGGAGGGAAGGGGGAAGGGAGTGTAAGTAATCTATATACTTAAAAAACTCTGATCTGATCTTTTGTTTGTTCACTTGTGAATTACATCTTCTCCAAAACCCGACGGGCTAATGGTGAAATGTTTACATATTCCGGTAGAGATTTATCTCATGATTTCAAAAATCCCCTCATCTGAAAATTTGATTCATTATTTCCCGAGTTTTTTACTAAAATTGTTCACCAATCTGACATCTTTTTAAAATCTAACGTGCTGAAGCGATGTCACAATAAAGCGATGTCACAATGCCTCTGCGCAGAATTTTCAACGCGCAGGGGCACTGTTTTCCACAAATTACGAGTTATGTGGACCACCCGCCCACCCTGACGGCACGTACCTGACAAGCACTATCCTACACACTTGGGAGAATTTACAATCTTTACCGAAGCCAATTAACCTCAAATCTGTATATCTTTGGAGTGTGGGAGGAAGTCTCCTTGCTACCATTTGCTATGACCGGGTAGGTTTCCTCCGGGTGCTTCAGTTTCCTCCCACATCGGAAAGACATACGAGGTTGTAGGTTAATTTTCTTCTGTAAATTATCTCTAGTGCGTAGAATAGAATGCACACTATCTATGTGTGTACACATAATACGGGTGATCGCTGGTCGGAGCGGGCCTGGTGGACTGAAGGGCCTGCTGTTTCTCTAAACTAAAAATGAAACTAAGACTACTTTAAAGCAGCATGCTCAGAACATTGGCTGTTCGACTGGCATAGTTTCCAAGCTGCGTAGGATGGAACTGCAGATGCTGGTTTAAACCAAAAATAGACACAAGTTGCTGGAGTAACTCAGTGGAACATACAGCATCTCTGGAGAGAAGGAATGGGTGATGTTTCAGGTTGAGGGTCTGAAGAAGTGTCTCAAGCTCCAATCCAGGAAATCCGAGGAGCAGACAGGCGATTCTGTGGCGGAAGACGAGACGCGAGGATGGTCTGTGGCCTCCCTGGTGCCAGGGTTCAAGATGTTTCGTGCCAAATTCAGAACATCCTCGAGAGGGAAGGTGAACAGCCGGCAGTAGTTGTGCACGTGGGTACAAACGACATCGGGAAGAAAAGGAAGGAGTTTCTGCAACGTGAGATCAGATAGTTCGGAAGAAGACTGAAAAGCAGGACTTCTAGGGAGGTTATCTCTGGATTGTTTCCAGTACCTCGTGCTAGTGAGGACAGGAACAGAGAGATAGGGGATCTGAATGTGTGGCTGAGGGGCTGGTGCAGGGAGCAAGGATTTAGATTTATAGACCACTGGGATCTCTTCTGGGGTAGGGGTGACCTGTGCAAAAGGGACGGGTTACTCCTTAACTGGAGCGGGACCGACATTCTGGCAGGCTGACTATAACGATGGAGTTGAAGGGAAAGTGAGTACAGGAAAAGTTACAAAAGACACTCGAATTAATGGGAAGGAAAGTTCGAGAACGGATAAGAGAGTAAGGTCAGGACCAATTGCGAGCGGTGCGAGAGGGGAGGTGAATACCGAGGTCAAAGTGTTGTATATGAATGCGCGAAGTATAAGAAATAAAGTGGACGAGCTTGAGGCTCAGTTAGAAATTGGCAAGTATGATGTTGTGGGAATTATAGAGACATGGTTGCAAGAGGGCCAGGGCTGGGAACTGAATATTCAAGAGTATACCCGCTATCGAAAAGACAGACAGGTGGGCAAAGGGGGTGGGGGTGGCTCTGTTGGTGAGGAATTAAATTCAGTCCCTTGCAAGGGGTGACATTGAAACAGGAGATGTGGAGTCAGAATGGATAGAACTAAGGAATTGTAAGGGTAAAGAGACCCTAATGGGACTTATCTACAGGCCCCCAAACAGTGGCCTGGATATGGGGTGCAAGTTGAATCAGGAGTTAAAATTGGTATGTAGCAAAGGTAATGCTGTGGTTGTTATGGGAGATTTCAATATGCAGGTAGACTGGGAAAACCAGGTTGGTACTGGACCCCAAAAAAGGGAGTTTGTGGAGTGCCTCCGTGATGGATTTTTAGAGCAGCTTGTGTAGGAGCCTACCAGGGAGAAGGCAATTCTGCATTTAGTGTTATGTAATGAACCGGATTTGATAAAGGAACTTGAGGTTAAGGAGCCATTAGGTGGTAGTGACCATAATATGGTCAGGTTTAATCTACAATTGGAGAGAGAGAAGGGTAGATCGGAGGTGTCAGTGTTGCAGTTGAATAAAGGGGACTATGGGGCCATGAGGGAGGAGCTGGCCAAAGTTGACTGGAAAGGTACACTAGCAGGGATGACAGTGGAACAACAATGGCAGGTATTTCTGGGAATAATACAGAAGGTGCAGGATCAGTTCATTCCACAGAGGAAGAAAGATTCCAAGGGGAGTAAGGGGCAACCGTCAGGGACAGTATAAAAATAAAAGAGAAGAAGTACAACGTAGCAAAGATGAGCGGGAGGCAAGAGGATTGGGTAATGTTTAAAGAGCAACAGAAGATAACTAAAAAGGCAAAATGGGGATAAAAGATGAAGTACGAAGGTGAGCTAGCCAAGAATGTAAAGCAGGATAGTAAAAGCTTCTTTAGGTATGTGAAGAGGAAATAATTAGTTAAGGCCAAAGTTGGACGCTTGAAGACTGAAAAAGGTGAATTTATTATGGGGAACAAGGAAATGGCAGATGAGTTGAACAGGTACTTTGGATCTGTCTTCACTAAGGAACACACAAACAATCTTCCATATATAATAGTGGCCAGAGGATCTGGGGTGACGGAAGAACTGAAGGAAATCCACATTAGGCAGGAAATGGTGTTGGGTAGACTGATGGGACTGAAGGCTGATAAATCCCCAGGGCCTGATGGTCTGCATCCCAGGGTACTTAAGGAAGTGGCTCTAGAAATTGTGGTTGCATTGGTGATAATTTTCCAAAGTTCTATATATTCAGGGTCAGTTCCTGTGGATTGGAGGGTAGCTAATGTTATCCCACTTTTTAAGAAAGGCGGGAGAGAGAAAACAGGGAATTATAGACCAATTAGCCTGACATCGGTGGTGGGGAAAATGTTGGAGTAAATCATAAAAGATGAAATAGCGGCACATTTGGATAGCAATAACAGGATCAGTCCGAGTCAGCATGGATTTACGAAGGGGAAATCACGCTTGACTAATCTTCTTGAACTAGGAAAATGGACAAGGGAGAGTCAGTGGATGTAGTGTACCTGGACTTTCAGAAAGCATTTGATAAGGTCCCACATGGGAGATTAGTGGGCAAAATTAGGGTACATGGTATTGGGGGTTGAGTGCTGACATGGATAGAAAATTGGTTGGCAGAGAGGAAACAAGGAGTAGGGATTAACGGGTCCCTTTCAGAATGGCAGGCAGTGACTAGTGGGGTACCACAAGGCTCGGTGCTGGGACCGCAGCTATTTACAATATACATCAATGATTTAGATGAAGGGATTCAAAGTAACATTAGCAAATTTGTGGATGACACAAAGCTGGGTGGCAGTGTGAACTGTGAGGAGGATGCTATCAGAATGCAGGGTGACTTGAACAAGTTGGGTGATTGGGCAGATGCATGGCAAATGCAGTTTAACGTGGATAAATGTGTGGTTATCCACTTTGGTAGCAAAAACTTTGGTAGTTTTGGTCCCCTCATTTGAGGAAGGACATTCTTGGTATTGAGGGAGTGCAGCATAGGTTCACAGGGTTAATTCCCGGGATGGCGGGACTGTCATATGCTGAGTGAATAGTGTGGCTGGGCTTGTATACTCTGGAATTTAGAAGGATGGGAGGTGATCCAATTCATTATCTTTTAATGATGTTAGAACAGCATTGTGGAGAGCCTTAAGTAAAGTCAAGCTGAGTTTGTTGTCAGTTGCACAAGTACGGTGAGGTACAGGTGCAATGAAAATCTTGCTTGCAATTTCTAAAAGAGAAAAGACTGTGGGGAAAAAGCAAGAGTGAAAAACACAATTAGAAAGTAACAAGCCTATGCTAGTTCATTGATTGGTGATAGGATTAGGGTTGTGCCGGTCAGTTCAAGAACCTGGTAGTTGTAGGAAACTAGCTGCTCCTGTGCCTGGTGGCATGGGACTTTTCCACCTCCTGCCAGCAGCAAGAAGAGGGGATGGCTTGGATGTGGGAATCCTTGATGATAGATGGCACCTTCTTGAGACAACACCTCGTGTGTAGATCCTTTAGATGGTGGAAAACGCTGTGCCCCTGATGGAGTGGGTTGATCTAGTTTAGTTTTCCACCACACTAGTTTAGTTTCCAGATACACCGCAGAAACTGGCCCTTCGGCCCACTGACCAGCGATCCTCATACACAAGCACTATCCTACACACAAGGGACAATTTACAATTTTTATTGAAGCCAATGAATCTACAAACGTGTACATCTTTGGAGTCTGGGAGAAAACTGGAGCACCTAGGGAAACCCCACACAGTCACGGGAAGAACATACAAACTCCATTCAGGCAGCACCCGTAGTCGGTATCATACCTGGGTCTCTGGCGCTGTAAGGGAGCAACTACTGCTGCACCATCATGTCACTCTCTGCAGCTCTTGCATTCATGTGTGTTGGAATTACCGTACCAGACCATGTTGTAGCCAGGTAGACAAAAGTGCTGGAGAAACTCAGCGGGTACAGCAGCATCTATGGAGCGAAGGAAATAGGCAACATTTCGGGCCAAAACCCTTCCTCAGACTGATGGGGGGGGGGGGGGGGGTTGAGAAGAAAGGAAAAAGGAAGAGGAGGAGCCCGAGGGTTGAGGGAGAGCTGAGAAGGGGAGGAGACAGCAAGGGCTACCGGAAATTGAAGAATTCAATGTTTATGCCGTTAATTGTCAATTCTTCCCTTCCCTCCCCGGGCACTTTCCCTTGCAACCGCAAGAGATGCTACACTTGTCGCTTTACCTCCCCCCTCGGCTCCATTCAAGGACCCAAGCAATCGTTCCAGGTGCGACAGAGGTTCACCTGCATCTCCTCCAACCTCATCTATTGCATCCGCTGCTCTAGATGTCAGCTGATCTACATCGGTGAGACCAAGCGTCGGCTTGCCGATCATTTCACCGAACACCTCCGCTCGGTCCGCATTAACCAACCTGACCTCCCAGTGGCTCAGCACTTCAACTCCCCCTCCCATTCCGAATCCGACCTCTCTGTCCTGTGCCTCCTCCTTGGCCAGAATGAGCACCACCGGAAATTGGAGGAGCAGCACCTCATATCCCGCTTGGGCAGTCTGCATCCTAACGGCATAAACATTGAATTCTCCAATTTCCAGTAGCCCTTGCTGTCTCCTCCCCTTCTCAGCTCTCCCTCAGCCCTCGGGCTCCTCCTCTTCCTTTGTCCTTTCTTCTCCCCGCCCCCCCCCCCCCTCATCCTCCATCACTGAAGAAGGGTTTCAGCCCGAAACGTTGCCTATTTCCTTCGCTCCATAGATGCTGCTGCACCCGTTGAGTTTCTCCAGCACTTTTGTCTACCTTCGATTTTCCAGCATCTGCAGTTCCTTCTTAAACATGTTGTACCCAGTATTGGTACTTTCTACAGTACATCTGCCAACGTTTGTTGGAATATTTGCAGAAATAAATACACAAATAAAAACATTTCTTCCATCGAACGTGTCCAAAGACAGGCAGCTCGATTTGTTACTAACACCTATGAGAGAGAAGCGAGTGTCACCAAACTTCTGAATTCTCTGGGGTGGAACCCTCTCCAAGACAGACGTGAAGCTCACCGTTTGACCTGTTTTTACAAAATGTTAAATGGTCAGCTCGACATAGACTACAAGACCTACACCAAACCCAAACCAATTAGGAGCAGACGAGGGCATTCGATCCAATTTGTGATCCCATACATCAAAGACAGATGTATACAGCAATTCGTTCTTCCCCCCGCACAATTAAAGCATGGAATAATCTCCACCCAACTATAGTTACCCAACCAGATGCAACTAAATTTAAAGTAGCTCTTTCTTCCCAATAACCCTTTCTGGCTTAATCCCTCCCTTCACCACCTCCAGTTTAAATTCCATTTGGAATATTTTGGAGGACCAAGAAACCAAGAACCAAGAACCAAGAACCAAGAAATGCTCAATCTCTTAACCCTCTAGGAAAATAGGTGCTAACATGTTGTCTTTATGAATATCTCTATGTGTTGGGCCCAGAGCGGGTCAGTCAAGATGTTCATGCCCATGAATTTGAAGTTGCTAACTCTCTTCTCCACTGCTCCATCAATGAAAACTGGTGCGTGATCTCCCAAATTATTATTTTCGGAAGTCGGCGATCAGGTCCTTGGTTTTGAAGGAGAGGTTGTTGGTGTTGGCACCATTCAACCAGGTGTTAAATCTCTCTCCTGCACGCTGACTCAGCCAACAACAGTGGTGTCTTTGGCGAGTTTATCCCCTGTACTTCCATCCCATTAAATCCCTTGATAATTTAAAATTCCACACTTTTGACTCATGGAAACGAACAATTTCCTAATAGAAATGTAGCCAATTGAATGGATGAATCAATTAAATGTACACAGATCTACATCCACATCTGTACCAATTCATCTGAATTAACTTGATGGCAAATGCCAAAATATATGACATTGAAGCAAATTTCTGGTCAACTATTTATGGTGAATTTCGATTGTAGTAATTTTGAGTTGTAACTCTTTCCTTGGCAAATTAGCTGGTTATCCACAACAAAGTGTAAATAGGCAACATTTCGGGCCGAAACCCTTCTTCAGACTGATGGGGGGGGGGGGGGTTGAGAAGAAAGGAAAAAGGAAGAGGAGGAGCCCGAGGGCTGAGGGAGAACTGAGAAGGGGAGGAGACAGCAAGGGCTACCGGAAATTGGAGAATTCAATGTTTATGCCGTTAATTGTCAATTCTTCCCTTCCCTCCCCGGGCACTTTCCCTTGCAACCGCAAGAGATGCTACACTTGTCGCTTTACCTCCCCCCTCGGCTCCATTCAAGGACCCAAGCAATCGTTCCAGGTGCAACAGAGATTCACCTGCATCTCCTCCAACCTCATCTATTGCATCCGCTGCTCTAGGTGTCAGCTGCTCTACATCGGTGAGACCAAGCGTAAGCTTGGCGATCACTTTGCCCAACACCTCCGCTCGGTTCGCAATAACCAACCTGATCTCTCGGTGGCTCAGCACTTCAACTCCCCCTCCCACCGAGTACAGGTGCTCGGTGGTCGGCACGGACACGGTGGGCCGAAGGGCCTGTTTCCACGCTGTATCTTTAAATTAAACTTAAAACACTAAAACCAGGGAAAATCTAAAGAAGGGTCTCTAACCCTTCACCACCTCCAGTTTAAATTCCATTTGGAATATTTTGGAGGACCAAGAAACCAACAACCAAGAACCAAGAAATGCTCAATCGCTTAACCCTCTAGGAAAATAGGTGCTAACCTGTTGTCTTTATGAATATCTCTATGTGTTGGGCCCAGAGCGGGTCAGTCAAGATGTTCATGCCCATGAATTTGAAGCTGCTAACTCTCTTCTCCACTGCTCCATCAATGAAAACTGGTGCGTGATCTCCCAAATTATTATTTTCGGAAGTCGGCGATCAGGTCCTTGGTTTTGAAGGAGAGGTTGTTGGTGTTGGCACCATTCAACCAGGTGTTAAATCTCTCTCCTGCACGCTGACTCAGCCAACAACAGTGGTGTCTTTGGCGAGTTTATAGATGGCATTGGAGCTGTGCTTAGCCACATGGTTTTAGGTGTATAGAGCGGGGGTTAAACACGCACCTTGAGGTGTTTCTGTATTGATGTTCACTGACGACGAGATGTTTTTATCAATCCACGCTGATTGAGGTCTGCCGATAAGGAGATCAAGGATCCATGGGAGAGAGGTGGGAAAGTGCTGCCAGTAGGAGCAGAGACTTGCACAGACTGATGAAGATCTTCACTGCATGCGCATGTTCTTTGAGTAAGGGACCATAGACGCTCCATGATTAAAGCTAGGTGTTCCTGGTCCTGTCAGGGAGATCTCTGAAAGGATTAATACTACATGAGTGCGGTCTATGAATGCATAAAGTCTGGGAAAGGATGTAATGCAGACAAATCCCTGTGCCCAATCTGATTTTTTCTGTGGGTGGCAGCAAAAGTCATGTGAAGTGCTCCAAATTTTAATGCCCTCGCTAATGCAATAAAGACGATTAAATTGTGAATATGGCAGGATCGACAGAAACAGTTGGAGTGAGCCTGAGACAAGGATGCTAAGACCTGGACTTGCATGTTCCAGGACTTATTTGAGGAGGCAAACATCACAGATTTCAGTAAAAAATAATGCAGTCCTGGTATAATGTAATAAAAAGGAACTGCAGATGCTGGTTTATACCAAAGATAGACACAAATGCTCTTGTAACTCAGCCGGTCAGGCAGCGTCTCTGGGGGAAATGGATAGGTGACGTTTTGGGTTAGGACCCTTTAGGGTGTTGTTTTTATTTTTAAAACTAGTATGATTACACTGAAGGACTATATATTAATAACAACTTGGTGGTTCTGTGAGCAAATAGAACTGTTTTATAAACTAGTGAGGGTGAAAATCACCTGGACACAGTGTTGGGATCCTGTTAATGCCAAGCAAAAAATCTCACCAAAATGACAAGATTTGAATTTCACAATGAAAGGTAAGATGACCACACATGAAGCCAATGTTGCTGCAGTACCATTTGTGTTTTCAGAATTGTGGAAAAGAAATTCTAAGCTTAGATCTTCAGAATGTAAGATTGTTTTCAGATCATGAAATTTGCTGTCTTTGTGCAAAGGTATATTACCCTGGCTGCTGGTAATATACAATGGTGATACAATGCATTAACTTCACAAGCTGATTGAAGATAGAATTATATAGGCTATTCAGCCATATACCAGTGATAATGCTTTGCAGAAACCTTAATCATCTCACTCTATCAAATCCTTCTATTTCTTTCTCACCTAACACCTCTTTCAATGTTACTCCCATGATTATTACGTTTCAGCGAGTTCCACATTCTTTTTTGTTCTCTGATTAAAGTGGTTAGTCCTGAATTCCGTATTGGGTTTGTTTCTTGTGCTTCTACAACTCCAAGTTTTGCCCTTTTCATCAAGTTTGTTTCATTCATCGACCGGATGTGGCAAAGCCGGCATTTATTGCTCACGTCCCCTGTACTTCCATCCCATTAAATCCCTTGATCATTTAAAATTCCACACTTTTGACTCATGGAAACGAACAATTTCCTAATAGAAATGCAGCCAATTGAATGGATTAATCAATTAAATGTACACAGATCTACATCCCCATCTGTACCAATTCATCTGAATTAGCATGATGGCAAATGCCTAAATATATGACATTGAAGCAAATTTCTGGTCAACTATTTATGGTGAATTTCGATTGTAGTAATTTTGAGTTGTAACTCTTTCCTTGGCAAATTAGTTGGTTATCCACAACAAAGTGTAAACACAGGTTGGGAAAATATGCTGGATCTGCCCTTTGCTAGTAACTGCTGATCCAGCAATATCATTGAAGCTGCAACCATTTATTCTATTTAGTAACCCATGAAAACCCAGCCAGGATCCGGGAAGCTACACCCCATACAGCTCATAAAACTATTATATTACAATAATCATGAATTCATCAGAACAGAAGACACTGTATCTTCTTTCTTCTTGCCCACAATGAGAATTGTTAGTACAGGTTTATTTACACCACATGTTCCAATGTATTTCCAGTTGAATTACTAAATCAATGCCAATTCTCCATAAATAAGCAATAGCCATAGTTTTCTAGTGCTACAGAATACAAAGCAAGGACTTTGCAAACACATCTTGAAGCATTTAGACTCTCCTCATTATTATGTTGGCCCTGAAAGACTGTACTTCAAAACCATAAAAGTTTATTATAGCCTTGGATTGCAATCCGAAACGTAATTGAAAATGAGTTGCAGTGCACATTTTTGCTTGCTGACTTTTAGAGTTTGTAGATGGCTAGTGTTTAGGATGCCACTTCGGAGACCAATGGAACAGACCATCGGCTCTGATTGGTGAAGTGTATATCTTTCACCATGGCTGCCATTGGAAATCATGCCCCAGGCTTTCCCTTCCGACAGCAAAGGTCATGTTTAGAGCAAGCCGAACCTCAAACTGCCTTGGAGCTCCTTAGAGACTGCCTTACAGGGATGGTGTCCTGTCAATCCGAGTCAGATTTGATTATCCCCAGGTAACACTGGATTGCATTCACTTATACCAGAAATACACCTTCAACCCCAAGGAATTGTGCTTTCATCAGAGGGAATGAATTTCATCTATTGTGTCAGAGAATTGCACTTGACATTTTGTCTAATCTAGTGCAGGAGAAATTTTGAACTGCAGCTGAGTTTAATATGTACAGATGAACAATGACCCAGATTGTGGAGTCAATGGCAAAGGAAGGGCCTTGGAAAAGTCTATCTGCAAAATCTTGGCATTTTCTTGAGAGCAAGTTTCCCTTTTCTAATGTCAAATTCAATCTGGCGTTTTCCATTCAAGAATAAGGCAAGCATGAGGCTAGATGCTCAGCGAGTCAAATTAAAGAATCCTATTGGACAGCAATGCTGGAGTAAAATCAATGAATATAAATCGCACAAAAAGCACTAAATGGGTCCTGAATGAATGTGGTTTGTTGCCTCACCCGCTGAGTTCCTCCAGCAGTTTAAACATTTTAATCATTGTAGCTTAGAAGGAAAATATATCGTCAATTGTTGAAGTCCGCAACAAATCAACAATTTCAATCTAAATACAATTGCAAAGATAGTGTATCCGTTGGAGGAACTGAGTATCATTCTCAGCAGTAATGGGAAAATGTTACCATTTCAAAATGTTACGTCCAAATTATGGTCCATTTTCCCCAGTGTGATTTCAAACGTCGAAAATCAGTGACCTGTGATATGAAGTATTTGCTAAAAGTCTTGGGGAATAGAATGTATTTTGGGTAACTAACAGTTCTTTAAGACAGAGTATTTCACACATTAGAAAAGGGTCTTCCACAATACCCATTAGTATGGAAATACTTAGACATCCTTTACCAGACAAGATCTACTGTATGAATTTACTTAATTTTCTATTCAACCTACTATTTACAAATCAATCATGAAAGAATATTTATATTTATATCAATATATGGTTGTTTGTAGATAGTTTCTAACTAAATGACAGTATAAACTATAAACGTTTTTTTTCCGCTTTTTTTTGTATAGCTTTGCAAATATTTGATTAGTGTATAAATGTAAATAATTTGGTGTACATATGGAAATAGGTGTTTATAGCTGCTAGATCTGTATAAGATAATTATAAGGGGTGGGAATTAATAAGCTTTGGCTTCTTCCTGATCCTTTTCGATCACATACGATTCATTTATATATAAATATTGTTTATGACACTTTATAAATATTCTTGTTTTGTCTTTTTTGTTTTTTGTTTGCTGTTTCACACTTGCTTTTTATTTTTCAGTCTGTTCGAAATAAAGGATTTATTATTATTATTATTATTATTATTATTATTATTATTATTATTATTATTATTATTATTATTATTATTATTATTATTATTATTATTATAGGAGAGGGGCATCGACAAATGAATGATACTTTTAATTAGCTTTTCACCAGCTATTGGGGAGTGGGGGGAAAGCGGGGACAGTAACTCTGTGATCTTGGTTTCTTATGGATCCCAATATGCAAATTTACAGAACAAAATTAAGAGGAATGTGATCAGAGATTTCTAAGAAAGGTTAAAGTGAAATTCCAATCGACCTGTTCCAATTTGCTGCACCATTTCATAGGGATCCAAGCATGGTCTCAACATAATTTCCAGCTCTTTCCCTAAGCACTGTAACCCCAGTTGTAATTTGAATGTTTGCTGGTCTCCACCAAAATGAAAAATTCTCAAAATTGCCAACTCTACGATAGAGGGAAATCCAAATATTCGTAATCACAGAAAGAAGAAATTCCTCCTCATCTCCATCTTAAGCGAGTGACCACTTATTCTGAAACAGTTTCTCATAGTTCCAGACATCCCCACCGGGATAAACACTCTCTCGGCATCCACCCTGTCAACCTCCTTCAGAATCTCATCTCCCCCCCCCCCCCCCCCCCCCCCCCCCATTCTTCTCACTCTAATGAGCAGGTCCAACCTGCTCAACCTTCCTTCATGTATGGAACCCTATTGTTGCTGGAATCTAAGTAGCTAAATAACTTGGGTGATTTGAATCCATGTTCTATGCCTATAGCTCAAAATATAATAGAAAACATATTGCTTTCAACGCAGTAGACACAAAATGTATACAAAACGTTAGTTATTAACTGGTGTAGATGGATGCAGCATGAGATCAAGAAACTGTTTCCTTTTCTCTTTCCTTTAATAACTAGTGAACATCCCTCTGTGCCATGTAATGGAAGCAGGTATTTTATTAAACTACAGGAAATAGATTGCAGACAACCTAAATCATGTCAAATATTAACGTTGTCCTTATAAGATAAAATCTTGGTGAACAATAAATTTAAAGAATTTTTAATTGATGCCACATTCCAGACAGGATGCTGAATTTTTTTAAGCTGATCCCACAACTGGCATGCCGAACAATTGTATAGCTTGATCTCCTTACATTTGTTATTTTGCTGATGACTAGAACATTAATTATTACAATCTGTGGTTGATGTAGATTGCAATAAAGGCCTAAAGGTTTCGATGCTGAGAGAATGGAGCTTGTACACTCTGGAGTTTAGATGGATGAGAGGGTATCTTATTGAAACATAAGATTATTAAGGGTTTGGACACTCTAGAGGCAAGAAACACGTTCCTGATGTTGGGGGAGTCCAGAACCAGGGGGCCACAGTTTAAGAATAAGTGGTGAGCCATTTAGAACGGAGATGAGGAAACACTTTTTCACACAGAGAGTTGTGAGTGTGGAATTCTCTGCCTCAGAGGGCGGTGGCCGGTTCTCTGGAAACTTTCAAGAGAGAGCTAGATAGGGCTCTTGAAGATAGCGGAGTCAGGGGATATGGGGAGAAGGCAAGAACGGGGTACTGATTGTGAATGATCAGCCATGATCATATTGAATGGCGGTGCTGGCTTGAAGGGCCGTATGGCCGACTCCTGCACCTATTGTTTATTGTCTATTGATGCATCAGTTTAATTTCAGTGCTAGGTTTAGGCTTATTTTTGCCATGTGCTCTGAGATATAGTGAAAAGTTTTTGTTTGCTTCAGGTCTGCTTCAGTTATTTTAACATCTGCTCTCCTTAGGTCTCCCTCACCTGATATTGTATGTGCCCCCACTCGCTGTGCTGAACCCAAGTCAACCCCGGGCCCTGGCATTGATATTGAGTGGGAACAATGTTAGCTCATGCAAGATTCTCCATTCTAATGAAAATAATGTTTAACATGTTTGGAATAAATTAGGGTTCTATTGTGTGTAAAATGCTGATCTTTCCTTCTCATGCTGATAGCTTTTTGCTTCAGGCCATGATTGAAGAATACATGAGATGAAGTGGCTTCTGATTGTATTTTTCCCAGAAACTAAATTCTTCCAAAACTACTGCGTTGTATATACTGTATGTGACTGTCGTAACCAAGAGTGCATCGTACAAACTATGTGCTAAACACATATTTTGTTTCCATGCTATACTTACTAAAATACATTTTCATAATGAGACATGGATCAGTTCCAGGAAGGGTCTATATTGCAATCGTCAAGGCTTTAGGGAATTGAAATGTTGATTAGCCTACTAATCATGAGGTCATCTCTTATGCCCAAGAAAAATAAGAATAATAAACATGAGGAATTCCATTAGCAGAACGCTGGAATATTTAACTCTTCAATGCCACCAGGCATGATTTCACCTAGACGCAGCTCACTGTTATCATTTGGTTCAGATACAAACTGCAAGAGAAAAACACCTTTAATTCGGACGCTTAGCATTTTTTTTCAGCACCACATAGCTGAAAATGCAGGAATGTGATTGTGACCATTTCTCATCTTATCCTGCATTCTGGAAAGTCAACCATCCATTTTACTATTACATCTATGTGTCACATGGTTTCCACGGTGACACAGCTAGTCAGTTTATATCTCAGAGCTCCAGTGAACTGAATACAAACCAGACCTCCGGTGCAGTCTAAGTAGAGTCTGCATGCTCTTCTTGATAATGTGCGAATTTCCTCCAGCCACTCTGATTTCCTATCATATCCCTTGCTTCCCCTCTCTCTCCATCCCCTCCCCCTTCCCAGTTCTCCCACCAGTCTTACTGTCTCTGACTACATTTTATCTATGCCCCGCCCACTCCCCTAATATCAATCTGAAGAAGAGTTTCGACCCGAAACGTCACCCATTCCTTCTCTCCAGAGATGCTGCCTGTCCTGCTGAGTTACTCCAGCATTTTGTGTCTACCATATATAATATAACCATATAACAATTACAGCACGGAAACAGGCCATCTCGACCCCTCTAGTCCGTGCCGAACACATAATTTCTCCTAGTCCCATATACCTGCGCTCAGACCATAACCCTCCATTCCTTTCCCATCCATATAACTATCCAATTTATTTTTAAATGATAAAAACGAACCTGCCTCCACCACCTTCACTGGAAGCTCATTCCACACAGCTACCACTCTCTGAGTAAAGAAGTTCCCCCTCATGTTACCCCTAAACTTCAGTCCCTTAATTCTCAAGTCATGTCCCCTTGTTTGAATCTTCCCTACTCTCAGTGGGAAAAGCTTTTCCACGTCAACTCTGTCTATCCCTCTCATCATTTTAAAAACCTCTATCAAGTCCCCCCTTAACCTTCTGCGCTCCAAAGAATAAAGTCCTAACTTGTTCAACCTTTCTCTGTAACTTAGTTGCTGAAACCCAGGCAACATTCTAGTAAATCTCCTCTGTACTCTCTCTATTTTGTTGACATCCTTCCTATAATTAGGCGACCAAAATTGTACACCATACTCCAGAATTGGCCTCACCAATGCCTTGTACAATTTTAACATTACATCCCAACTTCTATACGTCTACCTTCAATTTAAACCAGCATCTGCAGTTCTTTCCGACACATATCCCAAAGACATGCAGGCTTAGTTTAGTTTAGTTTAGAGATACAGCGTGGAAACAGGTCCTTCGGCTCACCGAGTCCGCGCCAATCAGTGATCCCCGCATATTAACATTATCCATAACACACATGGGGCAATTTTACATTCATATGAAACAATTAACCTACAAACTTTTATGTCTTTGGAGTGTGGGAGGAAACCAAAGATCTCTGAGAAAACCCACGCGGTCACGGGGAGAATATATAACATACTTACAGACAGCACCTGTAGTTGGGCTCGAACCTGGGTGAAAGCGCTGTAAGACAGCAACTTTACTGCTGCGCCACCTTGCCGCCTTTAAGGTCTGATGTTAATTGGCCATTGTAAATTACCATTCGTACAGAGATGAGTCTGGGAAGGATTAAAAGGAGTGTGGAGAGAATAAAATAGGATTAGTATAGATTTAGTGTTAATAAGTACTTAACACTAAATAAGTGGGCCGAAGGGCCTGTTTCCCTGCTGAATTCTATTCTTTTAATAAAGATGCTCCCTCATCCTCATGCTCTATCCCACCCAAGGTTTGTTGTTAGAGAACTGTGAATTGAAGCAAGGATATCTATCAGCTCGCTGCACTACTGAGAATTTCTAACAACTTTGTTTTTTTCAATGCTGTATTCAATATCTGCTGGAACTAAAAATTAGGCACAGCTGACACACGGATGACACGGGATAGAGCCGCTGCCTTACAGCGCCAGAGACTCTGGTTCAACCCTGATTACGGGTGCTGTCAGCACAGAATTTGTACATTCTCCCTGTGACCGCTTGAGTTTTCTCCGGGTGCTCCGGTTTCCTCCCACACTCCAAAGACGTGTAGGTAAATTGACTTTGGTAACATTGTAAATTGTCCCTTGTGTGTAGGACAGTGCTAGTGTAGGGGTGATCGATCGCTGGTTGGCATGGACTCAGTGGGCCGGAGGGCCTGTTTCCATGCTTTATCTATAGTCTAAAAGCTTCTGAATATAACTAAGCTGGATTTTTGGTAACATTCTGTATTAACAGTTTCACACAGAATGTTACCAAATACAAGGGAAATAAGTCACATAGAAATTACAACCCATTGGATCTGCACACAATTGCCTGATTTGCTTGGAAACTGTAAGAAAAAGAGCCTCAGGCATACAATGAGTTTAGATCTCATACCATCTATTTATTATATCTTTCCCTTTCAAGCATAAGCATACACACCAATTCAAAAGGACAGTTATGTCTTTGCAGCATTCAAATTTTTGATTGAAAATATGCTTTCACAAGTGTGATGCGATCAGATGGTTGCTGAAGCAACTAAGTAGGAGCATGCAGGAAAGATGTCAATCGACAATCCCCATAGTATTATCCCATTTTATTTGCAGGGATTTAAAGTATTTTATCAATTGCTGTTGATCCAATATAGTTACTATAACTGCATTAAAAAAATAAATTTGGATTATATTTTCACAAGATGTTGATCATACATATAATATTCACAACTAAAATATTCAGTTCATCAACTGTTATCTGTGATTTCACACCGCTGCTTTGAAGATTGACGCGCATGCGGGCTGACGGCCTTCTTCACGTAATCCCTCAACGTAACTCCTCATAAAATAAAGATCAAACTTCAAACTGATAAGTACTCGTTTAATCTTACTATTATAGTTGTGGGGCTTTTGGGAGTTCTAAGGTGGAACTGAACTTTTCTCTGAGAATAGTTTGTCACAGATCAGTGAATCATCAACCTCGGACCAGTGATATTTGACTGACATATTTAGCTGAGGTGCAGTTAATGCCTTGGAGAAAGGTTACAACCGTGGGGAATAATATATGACATGGTTGCTGGAGTAGACAATGGGTCAATACTTCTTTAGAAGATCTGCTCCACCTCAGTTTCAAATAATTAAAAGGAAACAGTGGTGCAGCGCGGTAGAGTTGCAGCAAATGCAGCGCCGGAGACCCAGGCTCGATCCCGACTACGGGTGCTGTTTGTATGGAGTTTGTATGTTCTCCCCGTGACCTGCGTGGGTTTTCTCTGAGATCTTTGGTTTCCCTCCCACACTCCAAAGACGTACAGGTTTGTAGGTTAATTGACTTGGAAAATGTTTTTAATAAATTGTCCCTGGTGGGTGTAGGATAGTGTTAATGTGCGGGGATCGCTGATCGGCGCGGACTCGGTGGGCCGAAGGGCCTGTTTCCACGTTGTATCTCTAAACTAAACTTACTAAATATTTGCTTTTATTCTCAGAGGAAAGTTCAGTTCCACCTTAGAAATCTAGAAAGCCCCACAACTATAATCCCTGAGGACAAAATGCATTGGGAGATGGGAGTGGGAAAGAAGGCCAAAGTTAAGATATACCAAGAGCAGGTTGACAAGAAACCTGTTGTTACAAGAAACAAGATGTTGTAATCTTGAGCAAAACACAAAGTGCTGGAGGAACTCTGCAGTCAGGTAGCATCTGTGAAGGGAATGGACAGGCTATGTGTTGGATCCAGTACCACCTTCAGACTACAAGGAGGGATCAAAGTGAGGGGAAAGAGTCAAGGAGGGAACTCAAGGATATGAATCAATAAATGTCTGAGACATTTCCATGGCATAGAAACAGGTTCTTCATCTCAACTATGCTGACCAAGATGTCACTCTGATCTAGTCCCATTTGCCTTTGTTTGGCACGTATTCCTCTAAACCTTTTCTGTTCATATCTGATGAGGAGAAAGGAGTTTTCCATTAAAAAAAAGGATCCTCCTTCATATTCCGCTACTTAAAATTTGTTGACACTGTAGAATATTTTAACCATGATTTTGAGTTACAACAATCACACTAATCAAATATAATTTATGTCTGATTTATTGAATGGGGCATGTACTGAAGTACACGTTTACTGCACTATAATAATGAAGCAAACTCCAGTGATATATAGATAACATATCTTGATGTAAATAGATTTAAATCCGGTATGGTTTACATGTACAAAATTGCTCAATTGTAGTTAATCAGAGCCAAGTTCTGGACATCTTCTTCCTATGAATATGCACCCATGGAAAGTCAGGTTGGTATTGCCTAGACTCACTTTAGTTAAGATCATTACATTTGATCAGAGTAATGCTACATTTAAATTGCATGTCTATCTATTTATGAGCATGCTTTTACCATTTTTTGCATCAAAATTTCCTCACAAATTTAAAGAGTGAGTGATTATACAAATGCAAACTGTAAAGGAGTGATATCTGACACACTGTAACCTTTACTGGTAGTTTATTATAGCACATGGCACACACGTCCCAGCTCTGACTGCATCCAGCCTTCAGGCGTACTGGGACCTAGTGGTAGGAACAAAGGGAGGATACTACAGTTATATTAATATGATGGGGCGTGGTTAGTGGTGATGAGGTAACTACATTATAGGTTGCATGCATAACCCATCTACATCCTTCCCCTTACAATTTAAACAAGTTACAAGTGCAGGTTTGTTATACAGAACCTGCAAAGCTAAGCATACTCTCCGTAGCGAGCCGGAGGTTTTACAATCCGACCCGAGCGAGTGCGCACAGCACCTTCACCCTCCCCACCCGAAAGAATAGGAGGAGGGACAGGAACAGAAACAGGAGGGGGAGAGAAGGTGGGTGGAGAACCCAGCTTGGAGGGGGAACGGAGAGGCACAGGTGAGCCAGGTGAAACAGAAGGGGTAGAATGAGCAGAAGTGGGAGAAAGAGAAGACCTTGCAGGGGACAACAGAGCCTGGGGAGCAAAACCGGGAGGAGCGGGGGGGGGTACCCGAGGCAAAAGGACCGACCGTGGCATGCAGGGAGCAGAGGGTACGTTAGTGGAGGAAGGCTCGACACGCAATGGAGGGGTATACGGAATCGCAGGAGGTGGTTTGGGCTCGTTAACCGTCAGGTGCTGGCGGCTGCGTCGGTATACAGTCCCTTCAAAATCCACGAGGTAGGACCGTGGCGCGCTGTCAAACCCGACGACGGTGGCAAGTCGGGAGTAGCCGGTGGACGTCTGCAAACGGACGACCTGTCCAGGCATCAGTGGCGAAAGAGGGCGGCAGGATTTGTCATGCGAGCGGCGCTGGATCTCGTGCTTCTGGGCAATACGTTGCTGAACATCAGCAGGCTGCTGGACTTTGGGCATCAGGGACTGCTGGGCAATAGGCATCGGAGGGCGGACAACACGGGACATGAGTCGCTGGGCAGGGGATCCCATGGTACTGTCTCTGGAAATGTTGCGAAGGTTCAGGATACCCTGATAGAAATCCCCGTTCGAGATGCGGGTTTGTTCAAGCAGGTGCTTAGCGCTGCGGACCACCCGTTCAGCCAGTCCATTGCTCTGCGGGTACTCCGGGCTGCTTGTGAAATTATTAAAGTTCCACTTTGCAGCAAACGCTCGAAATTCGGCGCTGGTGAACTGGCGTCCGTTGTCTGTCTGCAGCCGGACAGGGGAACCAAACGTGGCAAAGTGACGGCGAAGTTTGCTGATCACCATCTCGGAGGTGATGGCAGGGAGGAGGTCCACCTCGAACCAATTCGAGTAAGAGTCTACTAGCACAAGGTATTGCTTCCCACGCCAGTCAAAAAATATCGGCAGCCAGAGAAGACCAGGGCATGTCAGGGGCAGGCTGCTGCAAAAGCGGCTGTCTTTGCTGATGCGGGGCAAGAGAGTTACAGTCCGGACAGGAATCCACCCTGGCCTTGATGTACTTTGCCATGGCCGGCCAGTAGTACTGTTCCTGGGCATGCGAGATAGTGGCATCTGCCCCGGGATGCCCCATGTGGGCGGCGTCAAAATACAAGCCATGCAGCGAGGCAGGGACGACCACTTTGTGTCCTTTGATAATAATGCCGTCCCGGAGGACCAACTCATCGCGGACCAAAAAATAGGGGTGGACGCTGGCAGGCAACGAATTCCGTTTGGTGGGCTTGATGACAGCAGCAAGCTGCTGCAGGTCGGGGTCATTTGCGGTATGTGCAACCAAGCACTGTAGTTGCTGAGAAGGGACGAAGTTAACGTTCAGTACCTGTAAGTCCGACTGCTCGAAGGGGTGCTGGTCGCAGGAGGCCCGGGGGGCCCGGGACAGCGCATCAGCCACATGCATCTCGGTGCCCCTCTTATATATGATTTTAAAGTCAAAGCGCTGTAGCTGCAGCATCATGGCTGGTGATCCGTCTCAACGGTGAACCTGGTGCCAAATAGGAAGTCCTTAAACTTCGAACACGCGAAAACCACCGCCAGCAGCTCCTTCTCTATCTGTGCATAGCGCTGCTCTGTGTCCGTCATGGTCCTGGAGGCATAAGAGATGGGCAGCAGCGAGTCACCAGCGTGGGGTTGCAGGCAGGCAGCACCCAGTCCAAATCGAGAGGCGTCACAAGTGACCACGATCGGACGCAGTAGATCAAAGAACTTCAGGGTAGGTGTGCTGACCAGCCTCGTCTTTAGCAGATCAAACACCTGCTGGTGGTGTGGAAACCATGCCCAGGCAATGTCCTTTTTTGTGAGTTGTCTCAGGGGTGCGCTCAACTCGCTGAGGTCGGGGATAAACTTCCCCAGGTAGTTCACCATACCCAGGAAACGCTGTAAACTGACAACGTCTGTCGGGGTGGGCAGCTCTGAGATGGCACTGGTCTTTTGCGGGTCCGGCTTCAACCCTTGGGCCGTGAAAATGTGGCCAACATATGTGACCTCAGGCACCCGGAACTTGCACTTTGACCGATTAAGCTTCAAATTTATCTGCCGAGCACGGTCCAAAATCCGTCGGAGGTTGCGGTCATGTTCGGCCACATCCCTCCCATAGACCAGAATGTCGTCTACAATGATCGCGCAGGGCAGACCTGCAAACAATTGTTCCATTGAACGCTGAAATACCTCGCTGGCGGAGTTGATGCCGAACGGCATCCGCAAAAACTTAAACCTGCCGAAGGGCGTGCTGATCGTGGTCAGGTCCGTGGAGCGTTTGTCCAGGGGTATCTGCCAAAACGAACTTCTGGCATCGAGGACGGAGAACACTGTGGCTTGACCCACCTGGGCGGCAACATCTTCGACAGTCTTCATGGGGTAGTGGGGCCATTTAATCGCCATATTCAAGTCCTTGGGGTTGATGCATACCTGTATCTCATTTTATCCTTTCTTCGACGTGGCGACCATGGTGGAGACCCATTCGGTTGGATCGCTGACAGCCTCCAGCACTCCCATGTTGACCATGTCTTTCAGCATGCTCTCCACCTTGCCCTTCATGGCGAACGACACTCTATGGGGTGGACGGATCACAGGCACCACGGATGGGTCAGTCACGATCTTGTACACCAACGGCAGCTTCCCCAACTTGTCGTCAAACAGGTCTGGGTACTCGGATAGTGGATCCATCACAGCTTGCACCTCGTGGACCGTACGGTCAAACGACACCAGACCAAGATCCTGGCATGCCTGGTTGCTCAGCAACGTCACACAGTCACAGTCCAGAATAAAGAAAGACAGGTCCTTGGAAGATTTCTGCAGCACGCAGTGGAAGGTCGCCCTCCCCACAGGTGTTAGCTCCTCTCCCCCATAGGCACGCAAAACAGAGCGATCTGCAGTCAGCAGCTCATTATTCCTTATCCTGTGGAACAGCGTTGTTGACATTACGTTCACTTTCGCCCCCGTGTCCAGCTTAGCAGAGAAGGACTTATTGTTTACAGTTATGTTCACAGAAGGATCGGGGAGGCGAGATCGGCTGTGGAGGAGAGTGTAAACACTTGCATCTCCCATGGAATAGCTGTTCTCAGAGCTGGGGGCAGTGTCAACAGAGGACTGAGAATCCATCTCGCTATCAACTTGCAGAAGGTTGTTTAGGAGTTGTCTGGGAGCTGAGGGCACTTTCCCACGGGACCGGCAGGCAGCTGCAAAATGGTTCATTCTCCCGCAGTAATTGCAGGTCTTCCTGAGGGCTGGGCACTGTGACTCCGTGGAGTGCACGTAATTGCAGTTTGGACACTTTTTAGATCTCGGGTCCCGGGATGTACGAACGGGCCGCGGTGGAGGGCGAAAGTTGTCCCTCATACGTCGTTGTCCAGCAACACCAGTTAGATTTATTGCTCGGCTGTCAGACCCCCTCTGCCCATGCGGAGGGGTGACCACTTCGGCAATGCGGCACGCATGCATTGCCTGAGTCAGGGTTAGGTCAGGCCGTTGCAGCAGGTCGGCACGTAGCTTCTGATCAATCATGCCAGTGACGAGAATGTCCCTGGTGAGCTGGTCGCGCATGGTTTCAAATCGGCACCGTGCCGCAGGTCAGCGATGAAGCACTCAACAGGTTCATCCGGCTGTTGCTTGCGTGAGAAGAACCTGGCCCGCTCCAGTATACAGTTGGAGGGCAGGTCGCATATCTCCGCGAACTTGCGCAAAAGACATACCGGGTCGTCGGCCGATTCAGCTGGCTCGACCGGCTGGTCGTTGTCATCCAGGACCGCTGGTTCGTAGACAAAGGCTTGAGCTCTCTTCATTGCGTCGGGACCGGCCAGGTTGAGCAGGAGTGATGCTTTGACCGCGGCTGGGTCGTTCCGGTGCGCAATATTGACGTAGTGAGTGTAGTCCATCACAAAAGTCGACCATCGCTCCGCAATGTCAGCGTCGAAGACAAGGGGAGATGGCTTTCGGCATGAGGATGCCATGTCAAGGGAAACCCAACACTGGGCACTAACGGGGACAAAATAAATAAAAACCGATAAACGGGAAATGCGAGTTTAAACTTCTGACGCCATGTAAAGGAGTGATTGCTGACACACTGTAACCTTTACTGAGAGTTTAATATAGCACATGGCACACACGTCCCAGCACTGACTGCATCCAGCCTTCAGGCGTACTGGGACCTAGTGGGAGGAACAAAGGGAGGATACTACAGTTATACTAATATGATGGGGCGTGGTTAGTGGTGATGAGGTAACTACATTATAGGTTGCATGCATAACCCATCTACACAAACCTTCACCACAAAAAGCACAAATTAAAGTATGAATTACCATTCAGAGGCGCGGAGAATGTTGAAGGATATGATTTCCATGGACTTCCAGATGTCACTTGTTTGGGTGTAAGTTTAGTGTTATTATCGCACATGTACTGTGGTATAGTAAATTGCTTTGTTTTGCATGCTATCTCATTGAATCAGATAGTGCTCTACATAAATACCACCAACCCAAACCCAGGTACAAAGGTAGAGCAAAGAGTAAGATGTATAGTGCAGAATATAGTTCTCAGCATTGTTATGCACGAGTTCAATATCCACAATGTGGGAGAGAAGAATCGTACAGTGCCCATGCTTGTAAGTAAGTAAGTAAGTTTATTGGCCAAGTATTCACATACAAGGAATTTGCCTTGGTGCTCCGCCCACAAGTAACAACATGACATACAGCGACAGTTACGAATGACTCAGAAAACACGAAACATTAATAATAATAAGACATTAATGATAAAACACCATTGATCAATCATGTGAACCAACAAAATACCAGATCAAAGGGAGGCTACAGATTTTTGGCTGTTGAGTAGAGCAACTACTCGTGGATAAAAACTGTTTTTATGTCTGGCTGTGGCAGCTTTGACAGTCCGGAGTCGCCTTCCAGAGGGAAGTGATTCAAAGAGTTTGTGGCCAGGGTGAGAGGGGTCAGAGATGATCTTGCCCGCTCGCTTCCTGGCCCTTGCAGTGTACAGTTCATCAATGGAGGGAAGGTTGCAACCAATAATCTTCACTGCTGATCGGACGATTCGCTGCAGCCTCCAGGTGTCGTGGTTGGTGGCTGAGCCAAACCAGACCATGATGGAGAAGGTGAAAACAGACTCTACGATGGCCGTGTAGAATTGGACCATCATTGCCTGTGGCAGATTGTGTTTCCTCAGCTGCCGCAGGAAGTACATCCTCTGTTGTGCCTTTTTGACTGAGTCGATGGTAGCCCCCCACTTAAGGTCCTTGGAGATGATGGTTTCCAGGAACTTAAAATACTCCAGAGATGTGACTGTGGTGAAGTGGTGAGTGGGGTGAGGGGAGGGGGAGCTCCCCTAAAGTCTACAATCAATTCCACTGTCTTAAGAGTATTGAGCTCTAGGTTGTTGCTACGGCACCAGGATGCCAGCTGTGACACTTCCTTTCTGTAGGCAGATTCCTCCCCATCCTGGATCAGTCCAATCAGGGTTGTGTCGTCCGTAAACTTGAGAAGCTTGACAGAGGTGTCTGTGGAGGTGCAGTCATTGGCGTAGAGAGAGTAGAGGAGAGGAAAGAGTATGCAGCCTTGCGGTGCTCCTATGCTGAGCGTTTGCGGGTCCGAGATGTGCTTTCCCAGCCTCACATGCTGCTTCCTGTCTGTCAGGAAGTTGGTGATCCACTTACAGAGGGGTTCAGGCACAGTCAACTCGAAAAGTTTGGAGTGTAGTAGCTCTGGCTCAATGGTGTTGAATGTAGAGCTAAAATCAACCAACAGGATCCTCGCATAGGTCCCCTGGCGGTCTAGGATGAAGTGCAGGCCCAGGTTGACTGCATCATCCACAGATCTATTGGCCCGATATGCAAACTCCTGCAGGGAGTTTGTGATATTTTTCAGCTTGTCGAGCACAAGCCTTTCGAGTGTCTTCATGACTACAGAGGTCAGTGCGACAGGCCTGTAGTCATTAAGACAAGTAATCCTTGCATTTTTGGGTACAGGGACAATAGTGGAGACTTTGAAGCAGGCAGGGACAGTACATGTTTGCAGGGACTGGTTAAAAATGTCTGTATAGACTGGTGCCAGCTGTTTGGCACAGAGCTTAAGAGTAGAGGGGGAAACATTGTCAGGTCCTGGAGATTTCCTGTAGATGAACCATTCAGAAGCCTGATTGCAGAGGGGAAGAAACTGATCCTGAGTCTGGTAGTGCACACTTTCCAGCTTATGTATCTTTTGCCTGACAGGAGCGAGGAGAAGAAGGAATGACAGGTTGGGAAATATCTTTGATTATATTGGCTTCTTTCCCTAGCTAGCTTGAAGTGTCGATGGAGTCAATGATGGGGAATGTTGTTTGTGTGATGGACTGGCCTACTCTCTGCCATTTCTTGAGGTCTTGGACAAAGCTGTTCACAAACCAAGCTGGAACTGTATCTTTGTGTGGTACACCTGTACAAGTTTTAAGAGTTCAATGGTTCTTTACTGTAAGTCTGAAGAAGGGTCTCGACCCAAAACATCACTCATTCCTTCTCTCCAGTGATGTTGCCTGTCCCACTGAATTACTCCAGCATTTATTATTTTTGCATAGCTTACACATGCACAAGTTGTCATATTTTGGTGCCATTTACACAAAGAAAAAGTCCAATGTCCGGTCCACATGCTGGATGTACTGAGTGCTTCTGATTCAGATGTCCAGATATGCCTCAGGTCACTGCAGGGCCTTCTCTGTCGCCCCCGACCGGCACAGCCCGAAAACTGACGTCCCTCTCCTTGGCTGGGTCCTACTACACAGTGGCGAACCAAGCATGCCGCCGCACATGGCTGCAGGCAGCCCACTGGGTCCACTTTCATTCGCAGCAGCCCGCCGGGTCCATCTTTGTTCACGATGGCATGTCGGGATCATTGGAGACATGTCGAATTTCCTCGGTGCCCTGAGAATGGAAAGGCATTGGTGTGCCTTCTTGGTTGTCACCTCAATGTGGTTGGTCTACAACAGATTGATGGTAATATTTATGCCAAGGACCAGATGCTTTCAACTATTTCCACCATGGCACCATTGATGCTGTTTTCGGCAATTACATCACCATATTTCCTCAAGTCGACAACTAGCTTCTTTGTCTTGTTGACATTGAGGGAGAGGTTGTTGGCCTGACACAATATTACCAAGTTCTCTATGTCCTTCCTGTAATCCGTCCCATCATTGTTTGTGGTCCGCCCCACCAGAGTGATGTCATCTGCAAACATAGATAGTTCGAGCTGAATTTAGCTGCACAGTCGTGAGTATATAGGGAGTATAGTAGCGGCTGAGAATGCACCCTTGCAGGGCACCAGTGTGTGAATGACGAGAGAGAGGAAGAAAATGGTCAGATACTCAACTTGGCAGAATTTGATGAGGGCACAACTACTGGTCATATTTTGTAATGATTTAGATGGTGCTAGGCCGAGTATACAAGCTTGCTGATAATGCAATGTTAAGCATTTTAAGCATTTTAAACAACAGTGATGAGAATATAAATTTATGAAGAGATATTCATTATCGATTAAGCAAGGCCATATTTGAGCTTGAAAACCTAGAACAGAATATCTTCTAAATGATGAAAAACCAGAAATTGTGTTAAGGTCCAAAGAAACTTGCAAATTGATCATAGAAATGTCATGCCTTTTGCGATGTCTCCAAAGAACTAACCTACAAAGGGTGGAGTTATGCTACAACTATGCAAAACCTTATTTAGGACATATCTGTAGTACTTTAAGTGCGATAATCTGTAGGCTTTGGAGAAAGTACTGCAAGAATTCAGCTGAATGGTTCCACCAATTAAGGGATATTTTAAGGAGTGATTACACAAAGTATATTGTATTCTGGAAATATGGAAATGTATGGGGCGATTTGATTAAAAGTTTTAAGATTTTAAGGGGAACTGATAAGAGAGTGAGAAATAACTAATTCTGTCTGGTTGGAAATTAGAACCAATAGAATTAAAAGCCTATTCTTTTAGGGATAAAATTAAGAAAAAAATCAGCATGCAAAAAGTAGTAGAAGTTTAGGACACACTTCCACAAATAGCAAATGATGACAGGTAAATTGCTAGTTTTAATCCTGAGATTGATAGTTTTTTTATTATTAACCAAAGTGATGATCAATGGAGGGGAGGTCACGGGCAGAGAAAGCCTTGGTTTCTATGAATGGCAGAATACGTTGAGTCATTAAATGGCTACTCATTATGTTTGGTTTTTTCCTGAACCTCACAGGATAATTTACACTTGTGTTTGCAGTTTGTGACGCTCTAAGTGGTGGGCAGGCATGTGAAATGATCCCAATTATTATACACTGGCTGCAATATCCATTGTGCAAGCAGCTTTATGAGCGGAAAGTGATGAAGGAAGCATATGTGTGTTGGCTGGCAGACAGCACTAATACTTTCATTAAAGGATATAAGGTTGCAGTTGATATAGATTCATAAGTTTTCAGATAAACAACACTAGTTAACATCTCTGAGTTTAGGAAAAACAAATGGGTAGCACGGTGGCACAACGATCGTGTTGTTACCTTACCTGGGTTTAATTCTGACTACAGAGAGCCGGGTTTAATTCTGACTACAGGTGCTATCTGTATGGAGCTTGTATGTTTTCCCCGTGACTGTGTGGGTTTTCCCCGAGTGCTCCGGTTTCTTCCGACATTCCAAAGATGTACAGGTCTGTAGGTTAATTGGCTTTGGTTGTAAATTGTCCCTAGTGTGTCGGATAGTGCTGGTGTACGGGGATCGCTCGTTGGCACGGACTCGGCGGGCCAAAGGGTCTGTTTCCCGCTGTATCTCTGAAGTAAACTAAACTAAACTCTGGGATTTGTTTTGCCACCTGTAGCATATACATTATTGATCGCTTCATTGCCCTCATAAAAGTATACTTTGCTCTGTAACAGAGATGTTCTTAATGTAAGAGATCATTGGATACAAGAGCAGATGCAGAGTGCGAATTGTGGCATGATATATGGATAGATTTTGTTTCTGTGATAGTATAAAACTGGTGATAAGGAAATTGCAAACTGCTTTAATAGAACTAAATATAATTAAAGAAGGAAACTGAACAGCTGATTCACTTTGTTTATGTAATCACACACGCTATAAACATACTCCCTTCTGTCCACCTTTGATTTTAATATATTGTTTTACAACCATGTATTGTATAATAGGTACATTGAGTGTGAATCAACATCACATTGAGGTGTAGATTTGACGGTTGAATTAATGTATTTCATTTAGTTAGTTATACTCTACTAATAGGTAACTGCATAAAGTTATAACATGTTATTACACTATTCTCAATCAGATCTGCTAACTAGTTTTTTCAAAGGCATTAGTTGATATTTTTTAAGAAAAGCTTGCTTTTTATATTTAATAAGGAACTGCAGATGCTGAAAAATCGAAAGTAAACAAAAGTGCTGGAGAAATTCAGCGGGTGCGCCAGCATCTATGGAGCGAAGTCTATTGAGTGTGAAGAAGGGTTTTGACCCAAAACGTTGCCTATTTCCTTCGCTCCATAGATGCTGCTGCACCCGCTGAGTTTCTCCAGCACTTTTGTCTACCTTTGCTTTTTATATAGTGCTTTTTGTGCACGATCGCTGTTTCTTTGGGAATAAGTGTGGCTGTCAACTCTGCCGCTGCCCCACCGTAACGCCCTCGCCTCAATTCGCCTATTTGACAGTTACTTCTCTCTGAAGAAATTATTCGCCACCAGCCCTCAGTCTGATGCTGCAATCTTCCTCCTTGCAGTGCCCTTACAATGTGGCCCAATGATTCAGATTCAGATTCAGATTCAATTTTAATTGTCATTGTCAGTGTACAGTACAGAGACAACGAAATGCATTGATATCCAATGATATCCACATGGTCTCCTATCCTCCCATTGCCAAGTGGTCCAACCTTACATAGTCAATGAGTTTTGAAATGTGTAAGATGATTTCACTTCCTTTGCAATACTCTCTGGATTTCCATCTATTCGACTTCTTTATATTTACTTTAATTAAGTTAATTCATTACATAATGGGAAACTTTGAAATGGAAATTATTGTATAAAGTTTTGAGCAATTGACTGGGCCCCAGATGCATCTTTTACTTTTGGAGAAGGATGTAACATGCAAATAATGAAGGTTTATTTTGAATATTTCACAACAATTGAATGTTGAGGGACTGAGAGCTCTTTTGTTCAAATTGATTAGTTTCACGTGCCTATATGGGTGCAGCCAAGTACAGCTGACTTCTGGCAAATTCAGCATCAGTGTAAAACTGTTGCTGTCTGCCCAGCTAGATTATCTGCTCCTATTGGAAATAATTGGACCTTGCAGCAGTTTGGGTGTGTGCGACTTTTGCCTCAGTGAGACAGGCAGTGGTTGACTGCACTGCCTCAATGATCTTCCTTGATGCCTGCAAGCCGTCAGCCATGCAAAACAGAAATACAAACCGCAGTTGTCAATTTTGCAAGTTTAAGCAGAGCAGTTGGTTTAAATGTTGTTGAGTGCACGTCAGGAACTTAAATGTTGCAATTTTGTGTTATTATTTCTTGCGTAGAATGAAAACTTCTAACATATTGCTTCTCCAATACTGGTGGCTCACCCTTAGTCTGCAGACCGTACTCTGGATATAGCTTTCTTTAAGTAACTCTCATCACCCCAGCAAGGTTTTCCAAGTCCTTGCTGCCACAACGTCCAATTTGTCACCTTATATAATATCATCAACATGTTATTAGATTAAATACAAAGAATAGGGAATACATATTAGAAGCTTCCTTTCATTTAGTACATAGAAACATAGAAAATAGGTGCAGGACTAGGCCATTCGGCCCTTCGAGCCTGCACCGCCATTCAATATGATCATGGCTGATCATCCAACTCAGAATCCTCTACCTGCCTTCACTCCATACCCCCTGATCCCTTTAGCCACAAGGGCCACATCTAACTCCCTCTTAAATATAGCCAATGAACTGGCCTCAACTACCTACTGTGGCAGAGAATTCCACAGATTCACCACTCTCTGTGTGAAAAATGTTTTTCTCATCTCGGTCCAAAAAGACTTCCCCCTTATCCTTAAACTGTGACCCCTTGTTCTCGACTTCCCCAACATCGGGAACAATCTTCCTGCATCTAGCCTGTCCAACCCCTTAAGAATTTTGTAAGTTTCTATGATCCCCCCTCAATCTTCTAAATTCTAGCGAGTACAAGCCGAGTCTATCAAGTCTTTCTTCATATGAAAGTCCTGCCATCCCAGGAATCAGTCTGGTGAACCTTCTCTGTACTCCTTCTATGGTAAGAATGTCTTTCCTCAGATTAGGAGACCAAAACTGTATGCAATACTCCAGGTGTGGTCTCACCAAGACCCTGTACAACTGCAGTAGAACCTCCCTGCTCTTATACTCAAATCCTTTTGCTATGAATGCTAACATACCATTCGCTCTCTTCACTGCCTGCTGCACCTGCATTCCTACTTTCAATGACTGGTATACCATGACACCCAAGTCTCGTTGCATCTCCCCTTTTCCTAATCGGCCACCATTCAGATAATAGACTACTTTCCTGTTTTTGCCACCAAAGTGGATAACCTCACATTTATCCACATTATACTGCATCTGCCATGCATTTGCCTACTCACCCAACCTATCCAAGTCACCTTGCAGCCACCTAGCATCCTCCTCACAGCTAACACTGCCCCCCAGCTTCGTGTCATCCGCAAACTTGGAGATGTTGCATTCAATTCCCTCATTCAGATCATTAATATATATTGTAAATAGCTGGGGTCCCAGCACTGAGCCTTGCGGTACCCCACTAGTCACTGCCTGCCATTCAGAAAAGGACCCGTTTACTCCTACTCTTTGCTTCCTGTCTGCCAGCCAGTTCTCTATAGAAATTAACATAGAAACATAGAAATTAGGTGCAGGAGTAGGCCATTCGGCCCTTCGAGCCTGCACCGCCATTCAATATGATCATGGCTGATCATCCAACTTAGTATCCTGTACCTGCCTTCTCTCCATACCCCCTGATTCCTTTAGCCACAAGGGCCACATCTAACTCATCAATATCCGCATCAATACTGAACCCCCAATACCGTGTGCTTTAAGTTTGCATACTAATCTCTTATGTGGGATCTTGTCGAAAACCTTCTGAAAGACCAGATATAACACATCCACTGGTTCTCCCTTATCCACTCTACTAGTTACATCCTCGAAAAATTCTATAAGATTCGTCAGACATGATTTACCTTTCATAAATTCTTGCTGACTTTGTCCAATGATTTCACCACTTTCCAAATGCGCTGCTATCCCATCTTTAATAACTGACTCTAACATTTTCCCCACTACCGATGTTAGACTAACTGGTCTGTAATTCCCCGTTTTCTCTCTCCCTCCCTTTTTAAAAAGTGGGGTTACATTAGCTACCCTCCAAGCCTCAGGAACGACTCCAGAATCTAAAGAGTTTTGAAAAATTATCACTAATGCATCCACTATTTCTGGGGCTACTTCCTTAAGTACTCTGGGATGCAGCCTATTTAGCCCTGGGGATTTATCGGCTTTTAATCCATTCAATTTACCTAACACCACTTCCCGGCTAACCTGGATTTCACTCAGTTCCTCCATCTCATTTGACCCCCGGTACCCTGCTATTTCCGGCAGATTATTTATGCCTTCCTTCGTGAAGACAGAACCAAAGTACTTATTCAATTGGTCTGCCATGTCCTTGTTCCCCATGATCAATTCACCTGTTTCTGACTGCAAGGAACCTACATTTGTTTTAACTAATCTTTTTCTCTTCACATATCTCTTCAGTTTGTGTACAGCTGTACAGGATGGAAACAGGACCTTGGGCCCATCTTGTCCATGCTGACAGTTTGTTTAAAGGGTTTCCGTGTGCAGAAGATAACAGAAGGAAATAAAGGGAGTATTTTTTTAAAAAACACTGTAAATGAGAGAAATAACACGAGGCAAAGAGAGAGAGAGAGAGAGAGAGCACACAAATTGTACCAGTGAATTGGAATGCAAGTTTCAAATATTCAGCAGATGATGGAGGAGGAGGAATATCTGAGCAGTTTATCCAAGAATTTGATACATCATGTGGAGAGGCAGAGATCAGGGACAAACCCAATGGGACTCTCTGGTCAGTAGCAAGGGGGGAATCTAGTGGAGATAGACCAATGGACAGAGACTAATGAAGGGTCCCCAGCCAAAATGTTGCCTGTCTACATCTCTCCACAAATGCTTCCTGATCCGCTGACTTCCTCCAGCAATTTGTTTGTTTTTTTGCCATTGAAGCTGGTTCTGTCCAAAAGATGTGATGTGATTGCTGATTGTAGGAAAAGGCTGAAAGGGTAATAAATGCCCAGAACATTAACCCAGGCAACCCAAGGCAGAATGAGGACTGGTGGTGTGGGGGAGAAGGTCACAGTCATTCAGCTGGGAAACAGGCCCATCGGCCCAACTTGCCCATGCCAACCAAGCTGCCCATCTGCATTCGGCCCACCTGCCCGCATTTGTCCCACATCCCTCTAAACTTTCCTGTCCAAATGTATTTTAAATGTTGTTATAGTACCTGCCTCATCTGCTCCTCTTTCCACTCATTCCATTTGCCGACCACCCTCCGTGTGGTCAAAGTTTCCACTCAGATTCCTTTTAAATCTTTCCCTGCTCACCTTAAACCTATGTCCTCAGGTTCTTGATTCCTTTACTCTAGGTAAAGGATCTGTGCACCTACCCTATCTATTCCCCTCATGATCTTATACACATCTATTAAATCAACCCTCGTCCTCCTGTGCTATAAGTATAAAGCTCTAGTCTGTTCAACCTCTCCCTGTAGCTCAGGCCCTCGTCCTGGCAACATACTTGCAAATCTTCTGTGCACTATTTTCAGCTTCACAACATCTTTCCTATATCAGGACGACCAAGACCAAACACAATACTCTGAATATGGCCTTAGCAACATCTTGTACAACTGTAACATAACATCCCAACTACACTCAATACCCTGACTGATGAAGACCAATATGCTGAGAGCCTTCGTGACCACTCTATCCGGAAGTGGCGGCGCTGCCCTGGCAGCAGCGGCTCCCCTGCAGTCCGTATGTTTTTACTTTTTTGTGTTGTTTTTTTTCGTTTTGTCTAGTTAAGTTTTTTGTTTTTAGGTTGTGTTTATGTGGGGGGGGGGGGGGGGTTTGAAACGGGGCTTGCTGTCTCTCCCTTCGGGGGAATGCAACTTTTTTGTCGTATCCCCCTTCTCTGCCTCCGTCTGCGCTGAGGCCTAATGGCGGAGCTGGCGACCTCGAGACTCCGGAGGCAGAGCCAGTCAGGACTTGCCCTGGGCTCGCTCCCGTGAGGGCGGTCCGGCTCGGGGCTGGATCGGCGCTCCCGTGAGGGGCTGTGATGCTCCCGTGAGGGCGGCCTGGCGCGGGGCTGAGTCTCTCCCGTGAGGGGCTGTGGCGCTCCCGTTGGGGCGGCCCAGCCCGAGGGTGGAATGGCGCTCCCGCCGGAGCGGCCCAGCTCGAGGGTGGAATGGCGCTCCCGTCGGGGCGGCCCAGCTCGAGGGAGGAACGGCACTCACGTAAGGGCGATCCGGCTCTTGGCTGGAACGGTGCGCCAGTGGCTGGGACGGCGTTCTGGCGGCGGTGACCTGAGTCCGGGGTTCAGCCGCGGGCCGGCGGCTGCGTCCGCTGGACTGGAGGGCGGCAGCTTCGACCACCCCGGGCCGCGGTGTTTGAGCCGGCCCGTTTGCGGGGTTCGGTGAGCCGCGGGACTGTTTGTACCATCGCCCGGTGGGGAATCGCCTCAGCGCAGAGGGAGAAGAGGAGGGAAGAGACTGCAGCCCTAAGATTTTTGCCTCCACCACAGTGAGGAGGTGTTTGGAGGACTCACTGTGGTGGATGTTAATTTGTGTTTGTTGTTGTTTATTATTGTATTATTGTATGTATGACTGCAGGCACGAAATTTCGTTCAGACCGTAAGGTAGAATGACAATAAAGGTAATTCTATTCTATTCTTTCTATTCTATTCTATTCTACCAGTGATGCAATTTTCAAGGAACTATGATCTAACTATGACTCCTAGATCCCTCTGCTCTACAATACTCTCCAGAGCCTTACCATTCACAGTGAATGGTGGATATTTAAGGGGCCCAGTGGAAGGTGGAAGGACATAGAGAGGCTGAAGTAAATAGAGTTAAGCACACTTGGGGGGTTGAGCATATTTTCTGCAGGTAGAACTGAAAAGGCAGAAATCCCGACTAAATTACTGAGGACATAATGACTCAATGACAGTGAAGTAAACACTCACAGAAGGAAGCCTCAGAAGATTGTTGCACGGGCCATGTGGAGGCAGCTTGCTTTTGCACCGTGCCATAAACTGAAGATGCTGAGAGGAGTTAGCAGAGATGGATGCCACAGTGAGCAATGAGAGGAAAGTTATTGTTGAAGTGCTGCAGTGTTGTCACTGAGCAACTCCTACCCAGGTGGATATGTGATACATAACATTGGCCATTAACAATCATTGATGTGTAAGACTGTACCACTTTATCAGAGTTAAATAAGGCCAATTCCTATTTGACGTGATTCAAATAGAGGGAGTACACAGAAGGTTCACCAGACTGTTTACTGGGATGTCAGGACTTTCATATGAAGAAAGACTGGATAGACTCGGCTTGTTAGAATTTAGAAGATTGAGGGGGGGGTCTTATAGAAACTTACAAAATTCTTAAGGGGTTGGACAGGCTAGATGCAGGAAGATTGTTCCCGATGTGGGGAAGTCCAGAACAAGGGGTCACAGTTTAAGGATAAGGGGGAAATCTTTTAGGACCGAGATGAAAAAAACATTTTTCACACAGAGAGTGGTGAATCTCTGGAATTCTCTGCCACAGTAGGTAGTTGAGGCCAGTTCATTGGCTATATTTAAGAGGGAGTTAGATGTGGCCCTTGTGGCTAAAGGGATCAAGGGGTATGGAGAGAAGGCAGGTACAGGATACTGAGTTGGATGATCAGCCATAATCATATTGAATGGCGGTGCAGGCTCGAAGGGCCGAATGGCCTACTCCTGCACCTATTTTCTATGTTTCTATGTTTCTAAACATTGAACCAACTGTAGTAACCAACTATTCTCTGTTGCTGCAAATGTTTCAGTGCAGACCAGGGAGGACTTTGTCTGTCGATGTGGAAGTAAAGCACAGCAGGAAGACTGCACTGTACTATACCTCACCCTAGGCTTTTCTCTGATTTAATAAAGCACCCGTTTTTAAATCAACTTGAACAAGCAATTTTTAGTTTAGTTTAACTAAACTAAAAATTGTTTGTTCAAGTTGATTAAATTAAATCAGAGAAAAGCCTAGAGTGAGGTGTAGTGCAGTGCAGTCCTCTTGCTGTGCTTTACTTCCACGCCCACAGACCGTCCTCCCTGGTCTGCACTGAAATATTTGCAGAACAAACAGAGAATAGTTGGTTAGTACAGTTGGTTCAATGTCTGAATCACTTCAAGTAGTCATTGACCTTATTTAACCCTGATAAAGTGGTACAGTCTTACACATCAGTGATGCGTAAACACATCAGTGTTTAATCAACTTGAACAAACAATTATATTCCAATATCTCTGATGGACATACTAGGCATAACTACATATTTTCTCAATTAGTGCATTGTGTGTGGTGCTTTGGAGCACTGGAAATAAATGATTAGGAACCAGCAACATGAAAAAATGGGAAGTAAGTTCAGAAAATAAGAGTATGCAGCAGGCCCAAGTTCTTGCTGATCTCTAGTTTAGCCAATAATAATTCACTTTATGGTAAACAGTTCAGGAACATTGATGCGTCTTTGTAAGACTAGGGTGGGGAAGGTAGCTAAACCAAAGCTAGAAAGCATTGTGTGGACTAGACCTAACACGTAACAATAATCTAGTGCTACCAGCCAAATTGTTTGCAACTAACTTCAATGAAGAACAATTTGAAAACTACTTGTTAATTTTTTATAGTGATATTGGTTAGTACGTCAGGAAATATGTCATTCTGAAGAAGGGTCTCGACGATGCTGCCTGTCCCGCTGAGTTACTCCAGATTTTGTGTCAATCTTCAGGAAATATACCCTGCTCTTCGACAAAATGGCATGGCTAATGGCATGTTGGCCTTCATAACGAGAGGATTTGATTACAGGAGTAAAGAGCAGTTGGACAGGGCCCTGCTAAGACCATATCTGGAGTACCGTGTGCCGTTTTGGTCTCCTAATTTGTGGAAGGACATTCTTGCTATTGAGAGAGTGCAGCGTAGGTTCACGAGGATAATCCCCGTGGCAGGACTGTCATATGAGGAAAGATTGGAGGGACTGTATTCATTGGAATTTAGAAGGATGACAGGGTATCTTATAGAAACATATAAAATTCTAAAAGGTCTGGACAAGCCAGATGCAGGAAAAATGTTCCCAATGTTGGGGGATTCTAGAAGCAAGGTCCACAATTTAAGAATAAAGGGAAGGTCATATAAAACTGAAATGAGAAAAGACGTTTTCACCCAGAGAGTTGTGAATTTGTGGAATTATCTGCCACAGAAGGCAGTGGAGGCCAATTCACTGGATGAATTTAAAAGAGAGTTAGATAGAGCTCTAGGGGCTAGCGGAATCAAGGGGTATGGGGAGAAGGCAGGCACGGGTTACTGATTGTGGATGATCAGCCATGATCACATGAATAGCGGTGCTGGTTCGAAGGGCTGAATGGCCTCCTCCTGCACGTATTTTCTATGTTTCTATGTTTCTAAAATAGCACCATTGGATACTACATATCTCCCTGGGAGCGAAAATGGACTTGCGGTTTAATGTTTCTTCCAAACAGCAACACCTCCTACAGCATCGCTGCACTGGATTGTCAGAATAGATGTTTTGATATTCTGATCAAATCTCTGAAATGCAACTTGAACCTACAATTTGCTGACTTAGACACAAGAACTGAGCAAAGAGAGCAGGAAGTGTAGGAAAGAACTGCAGATACTGGTTTAAATCAACGGCAGACACAAAATGCTGGAGTAACCCAGCGGGACAGTCAGCATTTCTGGATAGAAGGAATTCTGTGTCTACCAAAGAGAACAGGAAACCAGGAAACCACAAACATCAGTTATGGATATGTCACTGGACTCTGACATCAAAGACATGGCTGAATCTGACACATATTTACATTGTTCAAAATCATTAAAATGAATGGAAAAGGAATGTTCATAGATGATTCAAAGAAGAATGATACTTTATTGTCACATGCACCTAGGTACGGTGAAATTCTTTGCTTTTGCACACAACACACAAAATACGCAAAGAGTCGCCCAATATCTGGAACCAACAAAGTTACAAAAGTATTCATTAAAGTCCCGATGGTCCATTCTCAGTCCCCGCCCTGCCCCATTGGGTATCTCTTTGTTCTTGTCGGCCCCCCTGCCGGGTCCTGGCTTCCCCACTGGGTTCCTCTTTGTTCTCCTCGGCCTGGCCGCCTCTCCCCCTCATATTGTTCGCCAGCGAGCCGTCCCTCTCCTCTCCTATCCTTCTGCCTTCGTGCCCCAGGGAGTGCCTCCCGCAGCCGACCTTGAAGGATGCTGCTAATACAGAAGTCAGTAATCTGTTGAGCGACAATAGGTGCAGGAGTAGGCCATTCGGCCCTTCGAGCCAGCACCGTCATTCAATGCGATCATGGCTGATCATCCACAATCAGTACCCTGTTCCTGCCTTCTCTCCATATCCCCTGACTCCGCTATCTTTAAGAGTCCTATCTAGCTCTATCTTGAAAGTATCCAGAGAACCGGCCTCCACCGCCCTCTGAGGCAGAGAATTCCACAGACTCACAACTCTCTGGGTGAAAAAGCAATTCCTCATCTCCATTCTAAATGGCTTACCCGTTATTCTTAAACTGTGGCCCCTGGTTCTGGACTCCCCCAACATCGGGAATATGTTTCCTGCCTCTAGCGCATCCAAACCCTTAATAATCTTATATGTTTCAATAAGATAACCTCTCATCCTTCTAAATTCCAGAGTATACAAGCCCAGCCGCTCCATTCTCTCAGCATATGACAGTCCTGCCATCCCGGGAATTAACCTTGTGAACCTACGCTGCACTCCCTCAATAGCAAGAATGTCCCTGTAATTTGAAGACCAAAACTGCACACAATATTCCAGGTGTGGTTTCACTAGGGCTCTGTACAACTGCAGAAGGACCTCTTTGCTCCTATACTCAACTCCTCTTGTTATGAAGGCCAACATGCCATTCACTTTCTTCACTGCCTGCTGTACCTGCATGCGTACTTTCATTGACTGATGAACAAGGACCCCCAGATCCCGTTGTACTTCCCCTTTTCCCAACTTGATACCATTTAGATATTAATCAGCCTTCCTGTTTTTGCCACCAAAGTGGATAACCTCACATTTATCCACATTAAACTGCATCTGCCATGCATCTGCCCACTCACCCAACCTGTCCAAGTCACTCTGCATTCTCATAGCATCCTCCTCACAGTTCACACTGCCACCCAGCTTTGTGTCATGTGCAAATTTTCTAAGGTTACTTGTAATACCTTCATCTAAATGATTAATATATATTGTAAATAGCTGCGGTCCCAGCACCGAGCGTTGCAGTACCCCACTAGTCACTGCCTGCCATTCTGAAAGTGACCCGTTAATTCCTACTCTTTGTTTCCTGTCTGCCAACCAATTTCTATCCATGTCGGCACTCTACCCCCAATACCATGTGCCCTAATTTTGCCCACTAATCTCCTATGTGGGACCTTATCAAATGCTTTCTGAAAGTCCAGTGGACTACATCCACTGGCTCTCCCTTGTACATTTTCCTAGTTACATCCTCAAAAAATTCCAGAAGATTAGTCAAGCATTAGTCAAGCCTTCATAACAAGAGGATTTCAGTATAGGAGTAAAGAGGTTCTTCTGCAGTTGTATAGGGCTCTGGTAAGACCACATCTGGAGTATTGTGTACAGTTTTGGTCCCTAATTTGAGGAGGGACATCCTTGTGATTCAGGCAGTGCAGCGTAGGTTCACGAGATTGATCCCTGGGATGGCGGGACTGTCATATGAGGAAAGATTGAAAAGACTAGGCTTGTATTCACTGGAGTTTAGAAGGATGAGTGGTTTTCTTATAGAAACATATAAAATTATAAAAGGACTGGACAAGCTAGTTGCAGGAAAAATGTTCCCAATGTTGGGCGAGTCCAGAACCAGGGGCCGCAGACTTAGAATAAAGGGGAGGCCATTTAAGACTGAGGTGAGAAAAAACTTTTTCACCCAGAGAGTTGTGAATTTGTGGAATTCCCTGCCACAGAGGGCAGTGGAGGCCAAATCACTGGATAGATTTAAGAGAGAGTTAGATAGAGCTCTAGAGGCTAGTGGAATCAAGGGATATGGGGAGAAGGCAGGCACATGTTATTGATTGGGAACAATCAGCCATGATCACAATGAATGGTGGTGCTGGCTCGAAGGGCCGAATGGCCTCCTGCTGCACCTAATTTCTATGTTTCTATGATTTTGCCATCATAAAACCATGCTGACTGACCGATCCTGTTACTGCTATCCAAATGTGCCGCTATTTCATCTTTTATGATTGACTCCAGCATATTCCCCACCACCGATGTCAGGCTAACTGGTCTATAATTTCTCTCTCCTGTCTTTCTTAAAAAGTGGGGTAACATTAGCTATCCTCCAATCCACAGGAACTGATCCTGAATCTATAGAACATTGGAAAATGATCACCAATGCTTCCACAATTTCTGGAGCCACTTCCTTAAGTACCCTGGGATGCAGACCATCAGGCCCTGGGGATTTATCAGCCTTCAGTCCCATCAGTCTACTCAATACCATTTCCTGACCAATGTGGATTACCTTCAGTTCCTCCATTACCCCAGATCCTCTGGCCACTAGTACATCAGGAAGATTGTTTGTGTCCTCCTTTGTGAAGACGGATCCAAAGAACCTGTTCAACTCGTCTGCCATTTCCTTGTTCCCCATAATAAATTCATCCTGTTCAGTCTTCAAGTGTCCAACTTTGGTCTTAATTATTTTTTTCCTCTTCACATACCTAAAGAAGCTTTTTCTATCCTTCTTTATATTCTTGGCTAGCTTACCTTCGTACCTCATCTTTTCTCCCCGTATTGTCTTTTTAGTTATCTTCTGTTGCTCTTTAAACATTACCCAATCCGCTTGCTTCCCGCTCATCATTGCTACATTGTACTTCTTCTCTTTTATTTTTATACTATCCCTGCCTTCCCTCGTCAGCCATGGTCGCCCTTTACTCCCCTTGGAATCTTTCTTCCTCTTTGGAATGAACTGATCCTGCACCTTCTGTATTATTTTCTGAAATACCTGCCATTGTTGTCCACTGTCATCCCTGCTAGGGTATCTTTCCAGTCAACTTTGGCCAGCCTCATGGCTCCATAGTCCCCTTTGTTCAATTGTAATACTGACACCTCTGATTTACCCTTCTCCCTCTCAATTTGTAGATTAAAACTTATCATATTATGGTCTGCTTAACCTCAAGTTCCCTTATCAAATCCTGTTCATTGCACAACACTAAGTCCAGAATTGCCTTCTCCCTAGTAGGCTCCAGTACAAGCTGCTCTAAGAATCCATAACGGAGGCACTTCACAAACTCCCTTGCTTGGGGTCCAAAACCAACCTGATTTACCCAGTGTACCTGCATGATAAAGGAGAAGAGAGGGATAAGAAGAAAATATAGAAGAAAATGTTTGCCAGGAAGTAGCTAATGACACTTCAGTGACTAGCAGTGAGACCTAATATATATTTTATGTCTTCAGCTCAGTTGCCTTTATTATAAAAAGATCATGAAGTGACCAAAGGTAGTATTACAGAATACCTGGAGCACCATTTTCAGCCTGGACAATGTATGGCATCTGCCCGTCCATCCGTCCATCCGTCCGTCCATCCATCCATCCATCCATCCATCTCTGATCTTGTGCTCTTCCAGTTTGCGGGGTTTTTCTATTTGCGCAAAAACGGCACACGATAGCGCTATGATTTTTCGCCAGGTTACTCACCGTTCTCCTGTGCTGCGAGTGCAACAAGTTTCATTCCGATCGGTGGTGTATTGTAAAAGTTATTGAGGTTTAAAAATCTTTTAAAATGCGCATGCGCAGATTCCTTCAGTCAGCGTCACGCAGATAGGTCTCTTCTCCTGTCAGTCAATGCCACGGCCGGGATGGCTATGCCCCTTCCTGCCCCACCGGTGTCTGCCTGTCCCACCTCCCTCACAAACTCCTCTCTCCCCTCCTCACAGTAACTTGTCTATCGTCACTCCCACCACCAGTGACGGCCGCGGGGGGTTTCAGTTGAGGCCCAGTGGAGGTCCTGTCTCTCTCTCCCTCATCACTCACCGCTCTCCCCCGCCCGCCCTCAGCGGCAATGGTGGTCCTGTCTACCCGTCCCCCGGGTCCGTCTCCTCCGCCGCCGTTGCGGTAACTCAACCTCACCGCCTTCTCGGAGGAGATCTTCTCCACCAAATTGTGGTGCCCACCGTGACGAACACCGCGGCCCGGACCGGCGGCGACAGCGAGCGGGCGGGCAGGTAAGCGGGTGGGCAGGGCGGGAATGGGCCGAGCGGCAGCAGCGGGCAGGCAGGGCGGGAACGGCCGAGCGGCGGCTGAGTCAGAGTGGGCAGAGTGAGGGAGGGAGGGAGAGTTGGGTTGCAGAGTGGCCGAGCAGTTTGCGTGGAGTTTGAGTAACTCACACACACACACGATGCAAACTGGTCCAATCGTCAAGTCAACGGGATCTAAACCACAGCTAACAATGAATGACCTGTGGAGGAAGGAACTGCAGATGCTGCTTTTTATGGATGGAGGGAGGGCGGGAAGGTGAGAGTGACTGAGGGTAGGGGAAATGTGAGGGAGGGATTGGGGGAGGGGAGGAGGAGAGGGGAAAGATCCTGGGGAGGTGAGGAGGGAGTGTGAGGGGATTGAGGGAGAGGGAGTGGAAGGGGTAGGGAGGGAGAGGAGGAAAGTGGGGGAGGTGAGGAGAGTGGGGAGGAGGAGGAATAGAGGGAGAGGAGGTGGGAGTGGAGGAATAGAGGGAGGAGTGGGGGAGGTAGGGAGTGGGGTATAGAGGGAGAGGAGGGCAGTGTGGGAGGTCAGGAGGGATAGTGGGGGGTATAGGGGGTGGTGAGGAGTGGGGGACAGAGGGATAGGAGGGGGGTAGGGAGGGGAGAGGAGTTATGGAGGGAGGAAGGGATGGAGTGACTGAGGGTAGGGGAATGAGAGGGAGGGAGAGATGAAGGAGGGGTCGGGGAAGGGGAGAAGGTGACGGGAAAGAAGAGGGAGGGTGAAGAGGAGGGGGAGGGAGTGCTGGAGAAGAGGGGAAATGAACCGTGCCTGCGCTGTTGGGGGCTATGCGTAAGTGGTGCAATACAGCGTTGGGGGGACAGGTTGCATTGGGGGAACGGGTGAGTGGTGGAATATGGCGTTGGGGAACGGGTTGCGTTGGGGAACCAGGCCTCCCGTGTGACAGGGACCCAATGGGTGCCACTTAGTCCAGTAAAATATACTTTGGACTTACAGTGGGTGATGTACACAGAGGAAGCCTTAAAGGGTTAAATATTAGTGCAAGCTGAAGAAACATGGCTTGTATCCAAGAAGAGAAATGTTTGAACATTGATCTGATTAAGGTGTTTGAAATCTTTAAAGCATTTTTTTACAGAATCTGGTAGGGAATACAAGTGGGACATTTTTGTTTTTTAAATTCGAGCTAAGGGAACAATCAAAAAGCATATTTTTCCACAAGGTAGATTGTTCTGTCATAGGTAATTGTGGATGCCAAGGAAACTGGGTTGGGAACTTTCAAAATGGAGATATGATTGTAGGGTACCAAGGGACAGAACAGATGTGAGTAAGTGAAGTACTGATAAGATGATTGAATGTAATAGAGCAGGAGGCTTGACGGGGGAGGAGGTGCTCAATGACCTATGCCAGTTACTTTCAGCAAAACTTTAATGGGCTGTCATTCTGGACTTGAGGTGCACGACAAGTGATAGTTGATAAAAGAAAGACATATGGTGAGTGTATTTGCCAGTGTCGTTTTCATAAATTAAGTGAATAAATTATAGGAGCAGAATCAGGCCATTAGACTCATCACGTCTACTCCACCATTCAATCGTGGCTGAAATATCATTCCCTCTCAACCCCATTCTCCTGCCTTCACCCTATAACCCCTCACATCCATACTAATCAAGAATCTATTCATCTCCACCTTAAAAATATCCTTTGACGGCCTCCACAGCCTTCTGTGGCAATGGATTTCACGTATTCACCACCCTCTGACTAAAGAAATTCCTCCTCATCTCCTTTCAGAAGGTAAAGGTTTTAATGCAGCCAATGCATTGACATTTTATTTATGGGTTTCTACCAATTCACGGCAGTGGGCATAGACAGACCCCTAGGATGTGATCCACACTCCAGTACAAGGGAGGACAATCCAACATGCAGATTGGTGTTGAAACAGGTGAAACACTTGGAGTCGGGTAAAGAGAGAGAACTCTTGCAATGGAAAGTCAACAGTCAAATGCTCAGCCCCTATTGATGGAAATGTCACTAAAGGAGCTACACATGGTTGGGAAGGGCCCAGAGGGAAGAATAAGCCTTTTGTAAAGGGGAAAAAGTCGTGGTTGTAGTTGATGGAGAGATTAGCAGCAGGAGCTATGGATAAAACAAAGATGGTTTAATGACAGAAGGAAGTGAAAAAAGCAGAACCAATGTATTTTTCATCTACATTCTGATTTGTCTCTCACCCAGCATTCTCTCTTTCCCTTTCCCTACACGCCTGCAGCATTGTGCAATACCAAACCACACATAATCTTCCAAAATGTCCGCCACCCCTAACGGGATCCCACCACTTGTCACATTTTACCATCTCCACCTCTTTCCCCTTCCACAGAAACCGTTCCTTTCGTAACTCCCTGGTTAACTCATCCCTTCCCACCCAAACCACCCCCTCCCCAGGTACCTTCTCCTGCAACCGCAGAAGATGTAACGCCTGTCGCTATACCTCCTCCCTCGACTCTGTCCAGGGACCCCGATTGTCCTTTCAGGTTAGGCCGAGGTTCACTTGCACCTCCTCCAACCTCATCTACTGCATCCGTTGTTCAAGATGTGGACTCTTATACATCGGCGAGACCAAACGCAGACTGGGCGATCGTTTCGCAGAACACCTTCGCTCAGCCCACTTGAACCAAGCTGATCTCCCGGTTGCTGGACACTTTAATTCTCCTTCCCATTCCCACACAGACGTTTCTGTCCTCGGTCTCTTCCATTGTCAGAGTGAGGCTAAACGCAAATTGGAGGAACAGCAACTCATATTTCGCTTAGATATGAATATTGATTTATCTCACAGGTAGCCCCGGCATTCCGTCTTTATTCCTCCCCCACTCAAATCGCACTAGCTTCCCATTTTCACCCTACAAAGAGCTTACAATGGCCTGTTGATTTATCATCGTTACATTTTTGCATATCTTTCATTCATTGTTCATTATCTCTCCACATCACTGTCTATCTCTCGTTTCCCTTATCCCTAACCTATCTGAAGAAGGGTCTTGACACAAAACATCATCCATTCCTCCTCTCTAGAGATGCTGCCTGTCCCGCTGCGTTACTCCAGCTTTTTGTGTCTATCTTCGGTGTAACCAGCATCTGCAGTTACTTCTTACACCAAACCACTATTCATTAGCCTTCCAACAGGGTGTCAAGGCCACATTTTGCCAGTCAGCAATCCCTCCCTCAGGTGAATCCTGCAATGCACTGATCTCACTGGCCTGTGTGCAGTTACTGGACTGACCTTTGCTGGTGCTGAGGACACCCACTAAAACTGATTGTTCAACCTCACATGTTCTGACTGACACCAGACCTCCCCTTTGTATGGAAATATGAAGATAGAAATATAACACGGTGCAACACAAGGCAAGTATTTACTTTTATTGATTAAGGTCTTGGCAACTAATCAATATTCAATTACATCACATATTAGAATCAGAAATTCAAACTTTGGTCCAGCGATGACAAACAATTTCCTCTTTCAAGGTTATAAAATGTATTAGAAAATACATTTTTGTACACAGTGCTCAGATTTTTTATCATGACGGGACATAACTGCATTTTTCTACAAACTAAATCAAGGCCATTCAGTGGCACAAGCGAACACATTCATCTTGGCTGATAATTCTGTGATTTTCATCATCGGTATTAAACAGTGAAGTGGACTTTGTGAACTGTTCTTCTTCTTTGTGGGAGAGCAGAGTATTGCTAAGGGGGGTGTTGGTGTGGGCAATGAAGTGGCCTGGGATACAGATCTCACAGATCTGGGACCCCCATCCTGTGAAAATCAAAAACTGCAGATGCTCAAAATCTAAAACAAAAGCAGGACATTGGAAGAGAAGAGAAGAAATTGGAAGTGTCTGAAGAAGGGTCTCAACCTGAAACGTCACTTATTCCTTATCTTTGGAGACGTTGCCTGACCCGTTGGGTTACTCCAGCATTTGTGGGTGTCTTCAGAAGAGAAACAGAGCTGACATTTCAGGTGGGAGTTTTGACGAAGGCAAATAATTCCTTGGAGTTGTTTGTGTGTCGACTAATGAATATTAGATTTGCTATGAGAATGTGGTGCCCACTGCACCTCTGGTGAAATGAATTTGGTGTCATAACCATTTGCAAAACCTATTGGTTTTATTAGTTCTTTGGGAGATATTCGTCATAATAATAGGGCATTTGGGATTTTTGGTGCAGTTAATAAATTTACATTAAACAAGATGTTTCAAAGATCTCATTTGTTCTTTCATTGTTGCTGTTAAATTATAAGCGGTCTACGGCAAAAAGTGAATAATACTCATGCTTGTTATGCAACAGCACCACTGAGTGGCCAAGGGAAAAGCTGGAACTGGAGTGTGCTGCAGCTGACTGCAAGATCAGCAAATGATTTGCAGCAAATGAGCATGTGGAGAGATTGATATGTTCCTTAGATAAAGAAGCAAGGAAGGACATGGAACCAATGAGGCTACGGGTTTTGTGTAGGAAGGAACTGCAGATGCTGGTTTACACAGTAGATAGACACAAAATGCTGGAGTAACTCAGTGGGTCAGGCAGCATCTCTGGAGAAAAGGAATAGGTGATGTTTTGTGTCAAAACCCTTCTTCAGACTGAGAGTCAGGGGAGAGGGAAACTAAAGGGTACAAAGAACAAAATAATTAATAATTAATAAACATGAAAAGAACAAATCAAGGCTAGCAAAAATGATCAAGGAGAGGTAGGGCCCACAATGGTCCCTTGTTGGCAGTGGAAGAGGTGATAACAGTGAAACTATGCAGGACAACAGTGAAACTAGTACAAAGAGGATGAGGGGAGGGGGAGGGCAGGATTGGAAAGAGAGGGGATACAAGGGTTACTTAATATTAGAAAAACCAATATTCCTAATGCTGGGTTGTAAGCTGGAGGTGCTGTTCCTCCAATTTGCGTTTGGCCTCACTCTGACAGTAGAGGACGCCCAGAAGTGCTAAACTCATTAACTCCCCTTCCCATTCCCATAATAACATTTCTGTCCTGTGCCGTTAAAATAAATTTAAAATATTACTTTATAAATGAAAATAAAAAAACGTAATGAAGTAAATAAAGTTAAAAAAATATTTTGAAAGAATATAAATAATTTAAATATATCTCCTTAGGTAGCTAGTTTTCTCTTTGCCAGTTTCTTTTACTGTCACATATATCTGGCTGCAATGAAATTTTTTGTTTGCATGAAGCTGATAGAGCAAACAGTACACAAGATTTGTTTTTTTTAACCTCTTTTGTTTAGAATGTTATGTAATTTACGTTTAATTAATGTAACATTTACTTTTGTGTGTTTGTGTCTATATGCCTGTGGTGCTGCTGCAAGCAAGTTTTTTAATGTATCTGTACGTCTCCATACTTGTTTATAAACTTAAATACCAACTCCTGATGAACACCACTGTTTACCGTGTTCAGTTGGTGTTGAGCACCCAATCTGTACACTAAAAATATTGACGTCAAGATTCCTAAAATTCCATTTATTGAAAAGTCCTTCCAGATCTACAAAACCTCAAGTATCCTTGCTGGCACTTAGTTTAGTTTTGAGATACAGCGCGGAAACAGGCCCTTCGGCCCACTAAGTCCGTGGCAACCAGTGGTCACCTATTTCTTTTCCACACACCAGGGAAAATTTACAGAAGCCAATTAACCTACAAATTCGCACATTTTCGGAATGTGCGAGGAAACCGAAGCATCCAGAGAAAGCCCATGCGGTCACAGGGAGGACACACAAACTCTGTAGAGATTGCACCCGTAGTCAGGATCGAACCTGGGTCTTTTGCACTATTATACTTGTTACCGTTCAAACTCTTTAGACCAATAAAGTTCTCAACTGTTCCCACCCCAATCATCTGCCCAACTACTTCACCCACACAGTAAATACCAAAGGCCTCACAATCGACCATTGTACAAACTCTGCCACGTAACCCTGACACATTACATTTGGGAACTTCTACAGTAAAGAATTTTAACAGTGTGGGGTGAGAGCCATGAACTGCATCCTCTACTTTATCAGAGCTGAAACACCAGAACCGTGATATTGGCTGACACAACCCAACTCATACACTGTGGGTATGAAGTCTTGAAGTTGCAATATAAATGTGACTATGTGTCAGTTGTAACAGTCTTCTTCCATGCACCCATTTCAAGCTGGAGAGGGTGCAGAGAATATTTACAAGAATGTTGCCAGGACTCGAGCGCCTGAGCTATAGGGAGAGGTAATACATTTTATTTATGGGCGCCTTTCAAGAGTCTCAAGGCCACCTAAAGGTAGAACAGGCTAGGTGTACAAAATCATGAGAGGAAAAGATTGGGTAGACGCACAAAGTCTCTTGTCCAGAGTAGGGGAATCAAGAACCAGAGGACATAAGTTTAAGGTTAAGGGAGAAAGATTTAATAGGAACCAGGTAACTTTTTCATGCAAAGGGTGGTTGGTATAGGGAATGAGCTGCCGGAGGAGGTAGTTGAGGCAGGTACTAATGCAACGTTTAAGAAACATTTGGATGGGTACATGGGTACACGGCTGGTGGGCTGGCAGTTGACTCATGACTATTCCTTGAAATTCCATTTCAAGCAGGGTGCAAGGCCACCAAATTCAAATCCATGTTCCTACCACTTCAAACTGGATCCATGGCCACCTAATTCAAGTGCAGTTTCATACCACTTTCAGCAGGGTGCAAGGCCACCTAATTCAAGTGCAGTTTCATACCACTTCAAGCAGGGTCGAAGGTCACCAAATTCAAATGCAGCTTCATACCATTTCATGCAGGGTGAAACCACCATAAAACCACGCAAAACACCAAACTCACAGAAAGGGTTTTCATATGAAGAAAGACTGGATAGACTCGGCTTGTACTCCCTAGAATTTAGAAGATTGACGGGGGATCTTATACAAACTTACAAAATTCTTAAGGGATTGGACAGGCTAGATGCAGGAAGATTGTTCCCGATGTTGGGGAAGTCCAGAACAAGGGGTCACAGTTTAATGATAAGGGGGAAATCTTTTAGGACCGAGATGAGGAAAACTTTTTTCACACAGAGAGTGGTGAATCTGTGGAATTCTCTCCCGCAGAAGGTAGTTGAGGCCACACAGTTCATTGGCTATATTTAAGAGGGAGTTAGATGTGGCCCTTGCGGCTAAAGGGATCAGGGGGTATGGAGAGAAGGCAGGTACAGGATACTGAGTTGGATGATCAGCCATGATCATATTGAATGGCGGTGCAGGCTCGAAGGGCCGAATGGCCTACTCCTGCACCTATTTTCTATGTTTCTATGTTTCTATGGATAGGACAAGTTTAGAGGAACATGGGCCAAACACAGGTAGGTGGGACTAGTATAGCTGGGTCATGTTGGCTGGTGTGCGCAAGTTGGGCCGAAGGGCCTGTTTCCACACTGTAAAACTCTACATATCTATCAAAATCAAAATCTATCATGATATGTGTAATGGCAATTTCTTAACTTTCCAATGTCCAACTTTTGATTGCCATTACTACTTGGGGGCGTAGAAGAGATATAGCTTACGCACAAGTCGATAGTAAGAATGTATCTTCTAGTCATTGTTTCTTGATTAATTAGTCTTTTATTGAAGTAGTACAAACAGTGATTCATTTCAAGTATTTCTTATTCCAATACAAATTGTTACTTTCATTCTTACTAACTGTTTCATCCTGTCATGTCTTGTAGAGTTGTGTGAGAGTAAGAATGGTAAAAACTGTTGTCTCAACTATCCCTCGTGTCTAAAATTACTCCCAATATCTGTTGCTACGCTAACCTCCTCAGATGTAGACACACCCATCTACGTATATAATCCCACCTACAAACATACAAGAAAGATAAAACGAGAAATATCTAGACATGGCTATAATACTAAAAGTAACTAACTTAAGCATAAATGGCTCCCACACTATGTATCGGAGCTGCTGGTGTTAAAGCATGAATATACAGTAATGTGTTGGAATAAATTTGCCTTGGGTTCCATGCTGTTTATACTCTTTGTAATATTGCAAATCATTGCCAACAGAAGCGAAAATGAATTGGTCCTTTCAGAGCCAATTGAAATTGAAATATCCAAGTTGCTGTCAAGTAATTTGACACCATACAAGTTAATTTGTCAGCAACAAATGTAATAAGATTTCCAGCTCCTGTTTGAAATAGTATAATCTTTTGAAATATTTCAAAGGCAAGGTGAGCCACAGGACTCATGTCAAGCAGTTGTATGTCAGTAGAGCAGCATTTTTACAGGATATGAATATAAATTGAATTCCGCACGATCCCCAGATGCTGAGATCACAGAGAAACAAATTCCGCAAGGCTGAAAATTCAATTTGTTGAATCTATTTTTACTCGTGGTGTCACGCCTGATCAACACAATGTATTTTTTCTGTGGTGCCAGCTATTGTTTGCAGGTGAGCCTCATGCGGAGCAGTGGAAAATCATTAATCTTTCATTTGTCAACCAGCGCTGCCAGAACAAGGCTTCATCCCAGGTAGAGCAGCTGTTGCTAATAAATAGTGATAGGAGCACTTGGACATTGCACACAGTTGCATCCTCACAAACTAATTAAACACTGGAAAACCTCCCTAAAGGACTCATCATTCTGCAACAGTAACAATCACAATGTGGGCGGCACATTGACACAGCTGGTAGAGATGCTGCCTCGCAGAGACCCAGGCTCAATCCTGACCTCGGGTGTTGTCTGTGTGGTGTTTGCTCGTTCTCCCTGTAACGGTGAGTTTCCTCCCGGCACTCTGGTTTCTTGCCAGATCCCAAAGACACGTTGGGTGTAGATTAATTGGCTGCTGTAAATCGCCCCTAGCAAAATTAAGATAACATGAACTAGCCTAAACAGGTCATCGATGGTCTGCGTGACTCGGTGGGCCGAAGGGCTTGTTTCCATGCTGAATCTTTCAATCAATCAAAAACCTCTATGTTATTGTTGCATTTTTGTCTTGCCGCTTTAATACATTTACTGTTCCAGGCAAATCTTGTGACTTGAAATGTTCGGGATATCCATGAGTTGTCGTGTGTCTTGAGGAACTCCAGACTGCATTCAATAGCAAGAAAAGCTACAAAATTGGACTAACTTCACAAATTTCATCCTTATACACTTGTACTTTAGTGCTAATTCCAAGCATGTCACTACATTTTTTGTCAATAAAAGCACATGATCAGTAGGCTAACTCAAATTACTTGCTCCAGAGCTGCGTTTCTGTGCCTGACAAACAACAGGAGACAGTCATGCCATTCTATTCTCTAAAACAAATCCATCAGGTGCTCTTTAGGTTAAGCCTAAATATTCAACTAATGTGGTCATGGAGAAACCTTATGGATCAAAATAAGACCAAGTCTCATTGAAAGCTGACAATAGAATGGATTATTTATAAAAAACAGAAAGATGTTGCTCGTGGCTACCAAACTATAGAGATTAGATGGTTCAAGTAACCGTTGTTTTCCCTCTTTCTCTGTCCTTCCCCCAATCTAGTTCTCCGACTAGTTTCACTGTCTTCCTGATTAATTTTTACTGATTGTATGCATCGTTGTCACCTTCCTCTCAGCTAACATTGAATCATCCTCCATCATCCTTGAACATTGTCCCCTTTGATCTGTGTTTTCACACCTTGCCCTTTCATATATCTATGTCTCCCTCTCCCCTGACTCTCAGTTTGCAGAAGGATCTCAACCTGAAACATCACCCATTCCTTCTCTCCAGAGATGCTGCTTGCCCGCTGTTACTCCAGCAATTTGTGTCTTCACAGAGACTAGGATGTTCTGAAGTATATCACCGCCCCTTGATCAGAGGTGGTGGAGCAAGAGGCAAAGATGACTGAAGTATTCAGTCCTGTGCTTGTAAATAACTATTTTCAATCTGGAACAGGAAAGAATAATCTTAAAGTTATAGCTAAGATATTTGTAGTTATGTTAGGAGAAATGTTCACGCACAATGTGAAATGAAAATCTGGAATCCACTACCACAAAAATCTCCAGTTATAATTAGAGCTGATAGTTTTAACCATTAATTTTTTGTTTACTGGAAGTGTTCTTTAAACATTTATTTTTCAGAATTAGGCCATCAGGTTAGCTCATGCCACTAGTTTTTTGAGAAGTTGGTCCTGACCATTTTTAAGCATCAACCACATGTTGTAGCGATGGGGTCATATATATATATATATATATATATATATCAGGCAATGTAAAGATGGCAGATTTCCTCTCTTGAAGGGTTGTTGTGAACCAGAGCATCAGTAATATTTGTGTTCATAACTAAGACTGGTTGTTACAAATTTAATTGCTGCCACAGTGGGATTTGAAATTCTCGTAAGTGAGACTGTCATTGCCTTCGCCCGATATCAATGTATTTTGGCCATATCCAGTGGTAGGGAACTTGAGAGCTCCATTGTCCTTCTGAGAGGGAGGAAAGGGGATGAGAACAAATATATGTATGGAAAATGAATTGGACACACTTGAGATCCTTTAATGATTGAAATTCTGAACAGAAGTTCCCCCATATAACCTGTTAAGGATTTCAACCTTTAAAGATTGGATTCAAGGAACTGCAGATGCTGATCTACAAAAAAAGACACAAAGTGCTGGAGCAACTCAGCAGGTCAGGCAGCCTTTCTAGAGAACATGGATAGGTGCCGTTTGGGACCCTAATTGTCCAAGACTCACACTCGTGGAAACATCCTCTCCGTATCCACACTATCCAGGCCTTTAATTATTCAATAAGTTTCATAGAAACATAGAAAATAGGTGCAGGAGTAGGCCATTCGGCCCTTCGAGCCTGCACCGCCATTCAATATGATCATGGCTGATCATCCAACTCAGTATCCTGTACCTGCCTTCTCTCCATACCCCCTGATCCCTCTAGCCACAAGGGCCACATCTAACTCCCTCTTAAATATAGCCAATGAACTGGCCTCAACTATTTCTGTGGTAGAGAATTCTACAGATTTACCACTCTCTGTGTGAAAAATAAAATTCTCATCTCGGTCCTAAAAGACTTTCCCATTATCCTTAAACTGTGACCCCTTGTTCTGGACTTCCCCAACATCGGGAGCAATCTCCTTGCATCTAGCCTGTCCAACCCCATTAAGAATTTTGTACGTTTCTATAAGATCCCTCCTCAATCTTCTAAATTCTAGCGAGTACAAGCCGAGGTCCCTCGTTTCAATGAGGTCTCTCCTCATTCTTCTAAACTCCAGTGAGTACAGGACCAGTGCCATCAAATGTTCATCATACGTTAAATCAATCATCCCTGGGATCATTCTTGTAACCCTCCTCTAGATCCTCTCCAATGCCAGCACATCCTTCCTTGGCTATGGGGCCCAAAACTGTTCGCAATACTCCAAATGTGGCCTGACCAGAGCCTTATAGATTCTCAGCATTACATCGTGTAAGAAGGAACTGCAGATGCTGGTTTAAACTTAAGATTGACACAAAAAGCTGGAGTAACTCAGTGGGACAGGCAGCATCTCTGGAGAGAAGGAATGGGTGACGTTTTGGGTCCAGCTTTTTGTGTCTATCGCAGCTTTACATCCTTGTTTTCACACTAGTCCACTCAAATTAAATGCTAATTGCATTTGCCTTCCTTACCATCGATTCGACTTTCACCATAACCTTTTGGGAATCCTGCAAGTCCCTTTGCACCTCTGATTTCTGAAACTTCTTCCCATTTAGAAAATAGTCAACACTTTATTCCTACTACCAAAAGGCACGACCCCACACTTTGTTACGCTGTATTTCATCTGCCACTTTTTAACTCTCTCGCAACCTGTCCAAGTCCTTTTGCAGAGTCCCTGCTTTCTCCACACTACCTGCCCCTCCACCTATCTTCGTATCATCTGCAAACATGGCCACAAAGCCTTCAATTCACTCATGCAAATCATGAATATGCAAGGTGAAGAGTAGCAGCCCCAGCACCGACTCCTGAGGACCACGCTGGTCTCTGGCAGTCAATCAGAAAAAGTCCTCTTTATTCCCACTCTTTGTCATTCAGCCAACCTGCTGTCAATGCTAGTATCAGTCCTTTGATACCATGGGCTCTCATCCTCATGTGCGGCACTTTTTCAATGGTCTTCTGAAAATCCTGGGTAAACAAAATCCACAGACTCTCCTTTGTCTATCCTGCTATTTACGTCCTCAAAGAATTCCAACAGATTTGTCAGGCAAGATCTCCCCTTCACAAAATTATGCTGACTTTGGCCTATTTTATCATGTGCTTCTAAGTACTCAGAAACCTCATCTTTTATAATGGATGATCATATAATCTTACCAACCACTGAAGTCAGGCTATGGTTTTTAGAATGAAGTTTCCCTTCATTTGTTTCGATCCCTTCTTGAACAGGTCAAAGGTCAAATGTATTTTATTAGTCACATTCACATACACCTAGGTGTAGTGAAGTGAAATGCTTTTTGCCATTTTTGACCTTTGAACAGTGGAATAACACTTGCAAATCAAGGATTAAAGAGCTACGAATTCTGAAGCTAGAGAAGGAATGCAGGTGGAAGGGGATAAATAGGTGCGACTCCAGGTGCAGCACAGTGGAGGGAGTGGGGAGGGATGTGGGGGTGGGGGAGGAAAGAAGAGAAAAGGGGAGGGTTTTGTAGCTTTCATCCAATAGTATGTTATAACCTAATCAGTCTTAAGAAAGGACTGGTCCCGCAATGTCAGCATTTCCATTGATGCTGCCTGACCTGCTGAGTTACCCCAGCACTTAGTATCCTGTGGTATGAGCATTGAATTCTCCAATGTTAGGTTAGCTTGGGTAGCAAATCATTTTAACTCCTCTTTCCATTCCCATTCACAACCTGGAGGAACAGCACTACATATTCTGCTTGAGCAGCTTACAACCTAACGGTATGAACATTGAATTCTCCAATTTTAGATAACTACATAACCATCCCGCACTTTCCTCTTCCCCCATATAAACCCCTACTCCACCTCCCTCCACTTTCCTCTATGCCCCACCTGGACTTGCAACTATTCCCCTTCCCCCCCCCCCCTCCCCTCCCCCTCCCCCTCCCCCTCCCCCTTTCCACCCATATTCCTTTCTCCAGCATCGCAATTCACAACTCTTCAAACCTTTTGTCTGGCATCTTCTGTATTTTCATCTCTGGCATTTGTGCACCATCTGCCTATCAAAATACCCAATCACCTGCCAGGTTTTGCACTATTGAAATGTCACCTATTCCTGTTTTCCAGAGATGCTGCCTGACCTGATGAGTTACTCCAGCATTTTGTGTCTAACTTCGGTTTAAACCAGCATCTGCAGTTCCTTCCTACACGTTTTGTAAGCTTTCTTCCCCTCACTCCCCCCTTACAATTAGTCTGAAGACCCAAAACATCACCTATCCATGTTCTATATATGTGTTGCCTGACCCATTGAGTTACTCTAGCACTTTGTATCATTGTTTGTGTCCACAATAAAGGACCGGGGATGCATTGTGTTGAAAGGAACTGCAGATTCTGGTTTAAAACGAAAGATAGACACAAAAAGCTGGAATAACTCAGCGGGACCAGTGATGCATTGTTAAACCAAGATGGTATACTCGCAGGAACGGGGCTATTTAATAAAGGGAGTGGAGACTAAAAGAATAAAATTGCAAAGCTAGTCATTATATCAAGAAGATTGTAAAATTAAGCAACCAGTGTTTAAAATAGCAAAATATGGAACGCTTCACGAATTTGCGTGTCATCCTTGCGCAGGGGCCATGCTAATCTTCTCTGTATCGTTCCAATTTTAGTATATGTGCTGCCGAAGCGAGCACGACTACAGAGGGCGGCTGGACGCTATATAAGGTCTCACATGTCGCATAACTTTAGGTCTATGATGAGTTATACAAATTTGTCTTTATGATACACATTTACAATCCCATAATTTACAAGTTAGCAAACGTATATCTTGCTGAATGTCTGCGAATTCATTTTCTTTGGTCAAATATTTTACTGGAAACTATCGTAGTGCATTATGGGAGCCTGCGTATGTAAATGAGACGCCGCTGATAACCAATAGGGTCTGGGTTCTCAGTAAAATAAGTAATGTTGAGATGTGGGTATTGCATCACTGAAAGGTTGTGCTCAACACCAAAGATATTATAGCAGAGCTCCGCTATAGGACCTTTGCTCAACACTGTTAATTTATTAGATTAGATCCTTTATTTGTCATTCAGACCCTACGGTCTGAACGAAATGTCGTTACCTGCAGCCATACATACAATAATAAACAACAGAACAGACAGTAAACACAAATTAACATCCACCACAGTGAGTCCACCAAGCACCTCCTCACTGTGATGGAGGCAAAAATCTTAGGGCTGCAGTCTCTTCCCACCTCTTCTCCCTCTGCGCTGAGGCGATACCCCACCGGGCGATGGTAAGTCAGTCCCGCGGCTCACCGAGCTCCGCGAACGGGCCAGTTCAAACTCGGGGGTGGTCGAAGCTGCCGCCCTCCAGTCCAGCGGACGCAGCTGTTGACGATGTCGTCCACTGGCCCGCGGCCGAACCCCGGAGTCAGGCCGCCGCCGCCAGAACGCCGTCTCAGCCACCGGAGCACCGTTCCAACCCCGAGCCGGGTCGCCCTCACGTGAGCACCGTTCCACCCTCGAGCCAGGTCGCCCCCACGGGAGCGTTTCAGCCCCGCGCCAGGCCGCCCTCACAGGACCGCCGTTACCCTCGAGCTGGGCCGCCCTCACGGGAGCGCCGTTACCCTCGAGCTGGGCCGCCCTCACGGGAGCGCCGTTACCCTCGAGTCGGGCCGCCCTCACGGGAGCGTTAATGCAACAAACTTCACATTTTGGTGAGGACTTAAAGTGAGAAATACTTTGCAATTCTAAAGTTGTGATTCGGCAATGGAGATATAAATTGCAAATCAAGGTCAAGGTGAAAGTGCTCCTTCCTTGGCTAGTAATTGAAGTACCTTTGCACCAGATAAATCCTCACAATGGCAGCCGCGCTGCTACAATTTTTGTAGAAAAAAAAATATTTTAAATATATCATATTAAAAGTAATATATATATTATACATATATATATTTGTGTATGTGTTGTACTTCCGGTGGCGCTGGTGCCAGCTGCCTCCACCTTCAGCCCAGTATCCTTTTGTTTTTTCGTTTTTTTGTTATGTTGAAGTGTGTTTTTTATGTTTGTTTTAATGTGGGGGAAGAGGGTACGGTAAGGGGGATACTATCCTTCAGTCGCTTCCTGGAGAGGATGCGACTATTATTCGAATCGCGTCCTCGCCCCCCCCCCCCAGCGGCCTACCTACTGGATTGGCGCAGTCTTTCCTGCCTGGACCGACCAGAGCTCCAGCAGCGGCAGGACAGCGCTGATACATCGCGGGGCTGGCGATGTCTTACCGGGGATCGCCGTCTGGAGCCCGGAGTGCTGGGCCAGCGGCACAGACATCCTGGAGCTGTGGTTCGCGGAGCTCCGAATGCGGGCGGCGCTGACAAACATCGTGGGGTCCTGCGACTCTGCCCGGCTCGGCCTGCGGACTCGGGAGCTGCGGACTCCGGTGGGAGGCGGCTGATCGGGAAGTCCGGGCCGCTGAGGAGGATTTTCACCGTCGGGGTTCGGCGTCGGCGTTCCATCAGCCCGGCGAGAGGGCCTGAGCATCGGGCCGCCCGGGGTGGCGACTGCGGGTGCTCGGAAGGCCCCGACCACGGGTGAACATCTGGGAAGATCGGAGGGGAGGCTGGCTGGACTATGGTGCCTTCCTCACCTTGGTGCCATTGTGTTATGTTGTGTCGTGGACTTTCTGTGTTTGTGCTTTTTTTTAAATTCTATTTTATTTTTAATATGTTTTATTATTTATTATTTATTTATTTTTATGACACTGACTGTAAAGGGAAATTCATTTCGTTGTCTCTAATTGAGACAATGACAATAAATTTGAATACAATACAATGTATATATGTATGTTTATATATAATACTATCATATATATGATATGATACGCACAAAGCTCATCCCTCCCTGACGACCTGAACTGCTTTTTTGCCAGGTTTGATTGCGCCGAGAGCAGTGACAACATACGGGCACAGCAGGGACCCTCACCACCGGTGCTGACTCTGAGCCCCCACGACGTGAGACGGACCCTGCAGCACATCAACCCCAAAAAAGGCCACCGGACCTGACGGAGTACCAGGGCGGGTTCTGAAGCACTGCGCAGGGGAGCTGACTGCGGTGCTCACGGACCTGTTTAACACCTCCCTGCTGCAGGCCTCCGTCCCCACATGCCTCAAGACAGCCATAATCATCCCTGTGCCAAAACAATCAGCCATCAGGTCCCTCAACGACTATCGGCCAGTGGCGCTGACACCGGTGGTGATGAAGTGCTTCGAACGTCTGGTACTGGGACACTTGAAGAACAGCATCCCCCCCTCCTTAGACCACCACCAATTTGCCTACAGGACAAACAGGTCGACGGAGGACGCAGTGTCACTTGCCCTCCACTCCACCCTGACACACCTTGACCAGCGGGACAGTTATGTGCGGATGCTATTCATAGATTATAGCTCCGCCTTTAACATCATCCCCCCCCCATAAACTAGTCACCAAGCTGGACCACCTGGGCCTCAACACACACCTGAGCAGCTGGGTCCTGGACTTTCTCACCGGCCGACCACAGACTGTGCGCATGGGGAGGCAGGTCTCCTCCAGCATCACCCTGAACATTGGTGCACCACAGGGCTGTGTGTTGAGCCCCTTCCTCTTCTCCCTCTACACTCTCGACTGCAAACCCACCCACGAGGCCAACAGCATATTAAAGTTTGCAGATGACACCATCGTGGTAGGCAGGATCACAAGTAACAACGAGGCCGCCTACAGGACAGAGGTAGAGAACCTGGTGAGCTGGAGCCGTGAGAACAACCTGATCCTCAACGCAGCAAAAACAAAGGAGATGATCCTGGACTTCAGGAGGAGACCGAAGACCTTCGTCCATCAGCCCATCACCATTAACGGCAAGACAGTGGAGGCTGTGCAGAACATCAGGTACCTCGGGGTCAACATCAGCCACGACCTGACCTGAACATCACGGCGACGGTCAAAAAAGGACTTCAAAGGCTTCACTTCCTGAGGTGCTTGAAGAGGGCATGTCTCCCACAACAGCTGCTGGTGAGCTTCTACAGGTCAGCCATCGAGTCAGTTCTCACATACTGCATCACAGTATGGTATTCTGGCTGCACCGCAGAGAACAGGAAAGCTGTCCAACACGTCATTAAGACTGCTGAGAGAATCACTGGCACCCAGCTCCCCAGACTGGAGGACATCTACCGGACCCGCTGCATCCGGAGGGTCAAGGGCATCATTAGAGACAGCACACACCCTGGACACTGCCTCTTCACCCCCCTGCCCTCAGAAAGACGATACAGGACACTGAGCGCCCGCACGACAAGACTAAAAAACAGCTTCTACCATAGAGCTGTGACACTATCCCCCTCCCACACTGATTCCCCCCCCCCTCTCTCTCACACACCCGCCCATACTCCTATATGTTTATAGTCCAATTTTTTAATAGTTCTTTTTTAAACGTATTTTTATACTCATATTCCTGTGCAGCTGGAGGACTGCTCCAACAAAATTTCGTTGTCTTGTACAATGACAATAAAGATTATTATAATTATATATATATATATATGATATGAGTATAGAGTGTATATATATCACTGAAGATGCATCCCAGCGCATCTAGAAGATGTATCTTTCACACTAGATATGTGTGTATCTATAAATATATATATATATGTGTGTGTGTGTTTGTGATAGACACTAAAAGCTGGAGCAACTCAGGGATCATCTCTGGCGAGAAGGAATGGGTATATTTCGGGTCGAGACCCTTCTTCAGACTGATGTGTGTGAGTGTGTGTTTCTATGTTTATATATATATATTTATATATATATACACACACACACACACACACACTGAACAATTTTTCTCGTTTGTTAGATTGTTTAGAGTACTATGGTTACATGCTCTGTTGTGCTGCTGCAAGTAAGGATCTCATTCTGCTATCTGGATCTTGGTCTCTGCGAACCCCTCTGCAATTGCATTCTCGATATTGGTGGAAATATGTCATCCTCGATAACAATCAGCACGGGAGCACCTCAAGGCTGCGTGCTCAGCCCCCTGCTGTACTCACTCTATACTCATGACTGTGTAGCCGGACACAGTGAAAACTCCATCATTAAGTTTGCCGACGACACCACTGTTATGGGACGAATCACAGATGGTGATGAGTCAGAGTATAGAAATGAGATCAACTGATTGACCAATTGGTGCCAGCACAACAACCTCGCTCTCAACACCAGTAAAACCAAGGAACTGATTGTGGACTTTGGAAGGGGAAGGATAGGGACTCACAATCCCGTTTATTTGTTGGAAAGGGTCAAAAACTTCAAATTCCTGGCCGTGCATATTTTCGAAGATCTTTCCTAGTCCCAGCATACTGATGCTATAATAAAGAAGGCGCATCAGCACCTCTACTTCCTGAGAAGATTATGGAGAGTCGGTATGTCAAGGAGGATTCTCTCAAACTTCTTCAGGTGCACAGTAGAGAGCATACTGACTGGCTGCATCGTGGCCTGGTTTGGCAAATTGAACGTCCAGGAGCGGAAAATACTGCAGAAAGTTGTGACCACTGCCCAGTCCATCTGACCTCCCTACCATCAAAGGGATCTATCGCAGTCGCTGCCTCATAAAGGCTGCCAACATCATCAAAGACCTACACAATCCTGGTCATACACTAATTTCACCGTTGCCTTCAGGAAGAAGGTACAGGAGCCTGAAATCCGTAACATCCAGGTTCCGGAACAGCTTCTTCCCCACAGCCATCAGGCTATTAAACACATCAAATAAGTTCTGAACAATAACAATCTATTATTATTATTATTATTGCACTATATCTGTTTATTTATAGGTAGACAAAAATGCTGAAGAAACTCAGCGGGTGAGGCAGCATCTATGGAGCAAAGGAAATAGGCAATGTGTATAGGGAGGTTTCACGGCAGTTTCACGACCCGTACTGTTGCTACGCTACTCCAAATGGATTACACGCAATGTACTGCAGGTAGGCACTTACCATTGTTTCCAGCGTAGCGGGCCCGTTAAAATCCGCTGAAATTGTCAATTTTTGCGCTGTAAATAATTATGGAAATCGGGATAAGCGTGAGAGACATTTAGCATACTTCAGATTTCCAAAAGTGAGGAGTAATGACGGTAGATAGAAACGAGAGCTGAAGGGGACAACAACAGCCCGAGTGCGTGGCGAACATTGGCCGTTTGCTCACTGCATTTCATCATGTAAGGTATTATTTGTGTTTTTTCTTGATTCTTTTGGCATCTAAAAAGTTTCAGAAGTGATAAATCTGGCTGTATTTTTTTTAAATCGCCCATGGTTCTCGTGGGTATTTACATACAAAATGAAAACACATCTGAAGAAAAATTTACAGCCAGATTTATCACCTGAGAATTTTAGATACTAAAGGAATCAAGAAAAAAACACAAATAATGCCTTACTTGATTAAATGCAGTGAGCAAACGCGATAATTCCCAATATTTTCAATGTTTACCAAGCACTTTAGCTGCTGTTGTCCCTTCAGTTCTCGCTTCTCTATACCTTCATTTCGCTTCACTTTTGGAATTCTGAAGTTAGATACATGTCTCTCACACTTACCCCGACTCCCACAATTTTTTTCCGCGCAAAAATTCAACATTTTGGCGGTTTTAACAGGTAGGAAAGTACGCGCTTCTAGCATTAATAACATATACCGGAAGTGACGGATGTCTTCCAGTTGGATTTAGCGGCTCCGTGCGTCGAGCCCTATGATCCAGTGACCTTCCGTGCAACCACCCTATATATGGTCTATAGACACATTGATTATTTTTGTATTATGTTTTGTATTATGTTTACATATTCTGTTGTAGAAACATAGAAAATAGGTGCAGGAGGCCATTCGGCCCTTCGAGCCAGCACCGCCATTCATTGCGATCATGGCTGATCGTCCCCAATCAATAACCCATGCCTGCCTTCTTACCATATCCCTTGATTCCACTAGCACCTAGAGCTCTATCTAACTCTCTCTTAAATCCATCCAGTGATTTGGCCTCCACTGCCCTCTGGGGCAGGGAATTCCACAAACTCACAACTCTATGGGTGAAAAAGTTTTTTCTCATCTCAGTCTTAAATGTCCTCCCCTTTATTCTAAGACTGTGGCCCCTGGTTCTGGACTCCCCCAACATTGGGAACATTTTTCCATCATCTAGCTTGTCCAGTCCTTTTATAATTAAATATGTTTCTATAAGATACCCACTCATCCTTCTAAACTCCAGTGAATACAAGCCGCAGCATGTAAGAATTTCATTGTCCTATCTCAGATAGTATCTGGGACACATGACAATAAAACTCTCTTGACTCTTGACAATGAAACCATTCACTCTTTCCTGGGCACCCGACGCCCGCATCAAAGATGCCGGCCGCTTCTGTCACAAGGCTGCAACTGCACATGCGCGCCGCCATCTTTGGCGCTGGCAACTGGATGGCGCAGCAAGATGGCGGCGGGTCAACAGTGGGTGTTGGTAGAAATGGTCCAGGCCTTTTATGAGGTAAGATAAAACAAACCGCACAAAATAATCGCCCGATTCCGTAAAATGCGTGTGAGTCAGGTTGTTGATGATAAGCAGCCGTGGTCACGCTGTTAACAGACCGGCTGCGGGACGTCGGGAGGCAGTTGGGCGCTAAACTATTGATTCCATTCGCGACAAGGATGTTCCGGAGGTACACAAAATTGCTGGGGAAACTCAGCGGGTGCAGCAGCATCTATGGAGCGAAGGAAATAGGCGATGTTTCGGGCCGAAACCCTTCTTCAGACCCTTTTGAACACAAGGATGTTCCGGAAATGGGCGGCGACCGTCGCAGAAACAACCAATGACAGCGCAGCGTCCCCGGAACGTGCCCGCGGGCGCGTGAGTGACGGGTCAGCCGGCCAATGAGGACCGAGCGGGGGCGGTGCCTGTACCAGCCCGTGATGTCATCCAGATCAGTGACATTGAGAGTTTCTGGCCTTGGACTCAATCTGGGGAATTGAGTAGCAATGCTCGCTAAATATTTATTTCCATGCACATGGTCTCACCCGTATTAGGTTGGATTATACGATGAAATTTGGGTTGGAGAAGCTATAGCACACAGATGGAGTGTATAGCCAAGGTGAAGCAAAACGTGGGATTATGAGTTGCTCACTCATTGAGTTCAGGAAAGAAGGTACACAAAATTGCTGGAGGAACTCAGCGGGTGCAGCAGCATCTATGGAGCGAAGGAAATAGGCGACGTTTCGGGCCGAAACCCTTCTTCAGACTTTCCTTCGCTCCATAGATGCTGCTGCACCCGCTGAGTTCCTCCAGCAATTTTGTGTACCTTCGATATTCCAGCATCTGCAGTTCCCTTTTGAGTTCAGGAAAGAACCTGGTTTATTAGGGTGAGGTCTTTGTATGACCCATATTGGGGTAATCTGGATCCAGATCAAACCTGGGTCATGTACCCAGTGATATAATGCATGAATCTTCAGAGAAAGCGCAAAACCTACACAGTGTAGTCCAGATGCCTATGAATAATGTACATAAATGTGAGGTTATTTACAGAGGAGATTAAATAATAACACACAACACATATATCTTAATACATTTTTTGTACCGCTTCATTTTTTTTTTTTTTTAAAGCTTTAAGGAAAGTAAAGAAGGTGCGCAAGAGTTGTGAAGTGCAGGAGAGTGTTGGGAAAAGAAAGCCCCTTAGAAAAGAAGTTAGAGAAGGAAGTAAAGTAAGAAAGTAGACCCTAGAAAAGAAAGAAAAAGAAAGTAAGGACAATCGCTCTATTATAACATTAAACTCCGCAGAAAGACTACCAACCAAGTCTGTTTTTGTTGTTTTATCTCCCAATGCCAGGTCCTGATACCATTTATTTATTTATTTATTTTTAAAATTACTATTGCACCTCATGCTTGTAATAGGTCCATAAACGTAGACCACGTCTTTTGGAATTGGTTTGCTTTATCTGCTAAGAGGAATCTCATCTCTTCCAGATGTAATGTTTCAAACATATTTGATATCCACATTTTTATTGTTGGTGTGGGCGCATTTTTCCAGAATTTAAGTATGAGCTTTTTTCCCATTATTAGCCCGTAATTGACTGGTACCAAAACCAGAATGGATCATTTTTGGGATATCGGAAGGTATCCCTGAATTAAACGTGTATCAGAAGAATTTACTCAATTTCCCTGCTCTTGACTGCCGAAACTTGCAAAGAGTGGTAAACAGGCTTGTGTCCAACCCTGTCCAGCACTTCCTTCCATCCAGTCCATCTTCATGGTGTATCACATCAGGAAGGATGGAAGTGTCATCAAGGATGTCTGTTATCTTGGCCATTCTCTTTTCTGTCATATCTTCTAGGAGATGATACAGGAGCTTGAAAACCTCGACGTACAGATTTCAGAACAGTTTCTTCCCCACTGATACCACACTTCTGAACACTCACTACTTTCAAATCCTTTCGCCAGAGGTGTTGCCACTCTTAACTTTACATTCAGTTATTCTGTTATTGCACTTTAGTATTTTTATGCACGACCTCACATGGTGCCCCATATTTGCATTCCAAGAACTGCTTGATGCAGCTACATGCGAAGGAATCCAAACGAAGGTTGCCATCAAGAGAAGAGTAATGTAGGGTTTGCTTTTGCTCCCCTTGACCATGGACGTACACATTGCAACTCATTCCATCTTAGATCCCAAATGAACTGGAAAATGGCTCGGCTAACTGCCAGGGCAAAGGAGCAAGGAATGGACAACACGAGTGCTAAGTCGAGCAGCACCGAGAGCACCTCGCACCTGATTCTTACCAAGGTTCTTACCAATTATTGTGAGGGACCGCTGCTCCGACTGTCGTAATTTTTGTTTAACCTTGCCTGTCTGCTCCAGCAAGTTTTAGTTACATGTCTCATCCTCTCTGAATCATTCTCATAGCACATTCAAGTAGTGGAGATAAAAGGAATGGAGGACTGGCTGAGCCAGTTGCCAAAGAGCGTGGCCTCACTCTTCCAGGGCTTCATTCTGGACCATGATGTCAACTCAAATTGGTCGCAGATGCTGATCAGTCTGCATATCGACTGTGCATTTGAGCAGAAGACATTATCCATGGAAGAGAAGACTTTGAGTTGAGTGCTCCCACTGCCCAACATTGTTACTTCTCTTATGCCCCCATCCTTCCTGATAGATTCAGCATAGAATCTATGTGGCATACAAACACAACAGAGGATACAGGGCAGACCTGGCTTACTCCAGATTGATGAGGAAATTATATTTTCTACCGATTGATTTTTTTTTCAATTCAACTTTAATGTCATTGCTCAAATACTAAGTATGGGTACAACGAAATGCAGTTTTGCGTCAGTCCGTAGTAGTAGTGCATATAGAAATTTAAAAAAATTAAAAAAAAAGAATAATCAAAAATACAGAATAATTAAACAATGGGGACGGAGGGACCGGAGAAATCTATCGGCGGGACTCCGAGTTCAGCAATGTGATGGTATAATTGTAGAAGCTGTTCCTCATCCTACTGGTACGAGACCTGAGGCTCCTGTACCGCCTCCCTGATGGGAGGAGGGCAAACAGTCCATGGTTAGGGTGGGAGGGGTCTTTAATGATCTTCCCAGCCCGTCTCAGACACCGTTTTCGGTGGAGGGCATCCATGGCAGGGAGCGGGGCACCGATGATGTGCTGCGCGGTTTTCACCACCCGTTGTAGTGCCTTCCTGTCCGCAACAGTGCAGCTGCTGTACCATACCGTGAAGCAGGTGGTCAGGATGCTCTCGGTGGTACAGCGGTAGAAGTTGGTCAGGATCTGGGGGGACAGGTGGGCTTTCTTGAGCCTCCTCAGGAAGTAAAGGCGCTGCTGTGCCTTTTTGATCAGCTTGGAGGTGTTGAGGGACCAGGACAAATCCTCCGAGATATGTACCCCGAGGAATTTGTAGCTGGAGACGCGCTCCACCTCACTCCCGTTTATATGGATGGGGGCATGACTGCCTCCTCTGACCTTCCTGAAGTCGACAATAATTTCCTTCGTCTTCTTGGAGATGAGGACGAGGTTATTGTTGGCACACCAGGTTGTCAGGTGCTGGACCTCATCCATGTAGGCTGATTCGTCGTTGTCACTGATCATTCCTACCACCGTGGTGTCGTCAGCAAACTTAATGATGGCGTTGGATCCGTACTTAGGGATGCTGTCGTGGGTGAAGAGGGAGTAGAGGAGAGGGCTGAGCACTGTTCAGTGTTATAGTGGAGGTGAGGTTGTTGACCCTGACAGACTGTGGTCTGTTGGTGAGGAAATCCAGTGTCCAGTTGCAGAGGGAGGTGGAGATGCCAAGTCCGCTGAGTTTGGTGATCAAGCTGGCGGGGATGACAGTGTTAAAGGCAGAGCTGAAATCAATGAACAGCAACCTGATGTAGGAGTTGTTGTTGTCCAGGTGGGTCAGGGCAGAGTGTAGGGCCGCCGATATGGCGTCCTCTGTAGACCTGTTGGCCCGGTAGGCAAACTGATGGGGGTCCAGTGTGGGGAGGAGGCTGGCTTTGAGGTGAGCCAAGATCAGCCGCTCAAAGCACTTAGCAATGACAGGGGTGAGTGCCACTGGGCGGAAATCGTTGAGACTCCCTGTGGCTGACTGTTTGGGCACTGGCACGATGGTTGATGTCTTGAGGCAAGTGGGGCCAACACCCTGGGCCAGTGAGAGATTGAAAATGTCGGTGAAGACTGGGGATAGTTGTCCAGCACATGCCCTAAGCACCCGGCCAGGGATGCCATCGGGGCCGGCAGCTTTGCGCTCATTCACCTTGTTCAGTGCATCTTGTACAGCAGAGGTGGAGAGACTGAGGGGTTGTTCATTCGGGGGTGGAGCAACTTTGATGGCTGGGGTTTTGTTGTCACGGTCAAAGCGAGCATAGAAATGGTTTAGCTCGTCAGGAAGGGTGGCGTTGTCTGGGGGAGGGGTGTTAACTTTATGGTAATCGGCAAGGGATTTGATTCCTTGCCACATGCGCCTGGGGTCAGAGTTGTTTTGGAAGTGCTCCTCAATCCGCCGTTTGTGATTGAGTTTGGCATTCCTAATTCCCATTTTCAGATTGGCCCTGGATGAGCTGTATCCCTCAGCGTTGCCAGATTTGAAAGCGGCATCGCGAGCCTTCAGTAGGAGTCTGACCTCCCTGCTCATCCACGGCTTCTGGTTAGGGAAGGTCTTTATCTCTTTGTGGGTAGTGACATTATCGGTGCAGAATTTTATATAGTCCATAACTGTTGAGGTGTATGAGTTGGTCCACTTGTGAATTGAAGGTGGACTGAGTAGCAAACAGACTCCAGTCTGTCTGCTGAAACCAAAGATCTTATAGCGGAGCAAGATAAGCTACTCCTGCGAAATGCAATGGACTGACGTGTAGTACGCTATGGAGGGGATCATGGGCATTTTTCCACGCCCATTTTAGTAACCTGAGCCTACCTAACCCGACCCGACTCTCAGTGTAATCAATGTTGTGGGGCAACAGTTTGTGTGGGTTAGATTCATAAATCTGTCAGTTCATACTTCTTGTCAACAATAACATTTGATTCTGGTAATTGTCTTTTTTAATGTTTTTTAAATCATTTCTTTTTAAATGGTTCACAAGCAGTGTTTGAGTTGATTTTGTAGTAACCGGAACCAACCCGACTCGCAGGGTGATTGACATTTCGGAACTTTTTGTGCGTGATATAGGGTTAGATTCATAATTCTGTTAGTTCATAATTCTGTTAATTATTGTTAAAGAATAAAATGTTTATAAACACACATACATGAAAATTATATAAATGTATATAATCATATAACACACACAATTATATTTCTTCTGATCCAATAATGAACTTTATTTCAGACTAGACAAGGGACATTAAATAAGAAACATTGTAAATAAGAAACATTGTAAACCTCCCCGCAACTTCACACACACTAGGCCTTATCCCCCCCCCGGCACTCCCTCGCCTGCCCCCTCACTACAATGTCTCCCCCCCTCCTATGCCCCTCTCCCTATCCCGTTGCCCCGGGCCCCACACTCCCTCTCCCGCTGCCCCGGGCCCCACACTCCCTCTCCCCGCTGCCCCGCACTCTCTCTCCCCGCTGCCCCGCACTCCTTCTCCCCGCTGCCCCGCACTCTCTCTCCCCGCTGCCCCGGGCCCCGCACTCCTTCTTCCCGCTGCCCCGGGCCCCGCACTCCTCCCCGCTGCCCCGCACTCTCTCTCCCCGCTGCCCCGGGCCTCGCACTCCTTCTCCCCGCTGCCCCGCACTCTCTCTCCTCGCTGCCCCGGGCCCCGCACTCCTTCTCCCCGCTGCCCCGCACTCTCTCTCCTCGCTGCCCCGGGTCCCGCACTCCTTCTCCCCGCTGCCCCGCACTCCTCCCCGCTGCCCCAGGCCCCGCACTCTTTCTCCCCGCTGCGGATCCAATCTTTGGCCGGAAGCAAGAGGGCGGAGCAAAATGGCGGAACAAGATGGCGGGGGCAGGTTGCTAAAATGAGTCATAAAATCGCCCATGAATCCGCCCATGAGCGTACTACACGTTTGCGTGAGAGTAATCCATCTTGGGATCTTTGCTGAAACTGCTGCTGTAAAACAGAGACAGCCCCCTCAGGCCAAACCTTCACTGTCCTCATGGTAGGTTTCACACGTCTGATCAGAGGTGTGTATTTGGGGAGCAGGAACAGAGAGAGGTGGTCAGACTGACCAAGGTGGGGGAGGGGGAGGGCTTTGTAGGCTTCAGTAATATTAGTATAAACTAAGTCCAGAATATTGTTTCCTCTGGTTGGGCAGGAAACATGCTGAGGGAACCTGGGGAGTACAGTTTTAAGGTCGGAGTGGTTGAAATCACCCGCAACAATAAATGCCCCCTCTGGGTGAGCAGATAGATGTTTGCTGATAGCAGCTTGCAGCTCTTCCATTGCTAGCCTGGCATTAGCGTCCGGAGGTACATAGACTGCAGTGATAACAGTCGATGTGAATTCTCTGGGCAAATAGAAGGGCCTGCACTTTAACATCAGGTATTCCAGGTCAGCAGAGCAGTGACTACCAATCCTAACAACGTCCGTGCACCATGTGTTATTCACATAAATGCACAGTCCGCCGCCACTGATCTGTCGGCCCTGAAGACAGTGCGCCCCTCCAGCTCGATGGCGTTGTCTGGGATGTTGTCGTTGAGCCATGTTTCGGTGAGGACCATGGCGTTGCAGTCGGCGATCCTTCTGTGTGTGGTGATCCGCAGCCTTAGTTCGTCGATTTTACTCACCAGGGACCGGACATTCGTGAGGAAAATGCTGGGCAGAGCTGGCTGGTGAGGATTTAATTTCAGCCTAGCTCGATGGCCTCCCTGCTTCCCACGTCTTTGTTTGCGGTCCCTGCGCCGCCTCCGGGCACTTCCTGTCGGAGGAGCTGGCCCGCTAGACCACGGTGTCCTGGCGATCTCCGGTGGCAGTTGAAAGTCGCTTCTGGGGCTCGTTACGCAGAGACGGCCGAGCTCCAATAGCTCCTGACGGCCGTATAGAGTCTTCGCTCGGGTGCTCCGGGCGAAAACCAAGGTAATGATTAATAGGAAAATAACTCAATTACAAAAACTACGGAGACACGCAGAGCCTCGCGTTGTGCACGCGACGCCATGTTGAAATGCCCTTGGAATGTCTGTGTAGAGCAGTTAGATCTAATTCATGATTTACTCCTCAGCACATTTTGGAGTGCACCGCCATCATGTATGTGAGTGATATTCTGTCCAAGACCTTCTCCTGACTTGACAGGTGTACCATTCTCTGTGCTGCACATAGGTGATTTTAGCCCTGAGCAGTGCAAGGTTATCAGAGATTTTCCTGGTGGGTGCAGCACAGCTTTGGTCAGCTGGATCACCTATCTCAGTGCAGTCTTGACCCGGTTGGCTATGACGTTGGACAGGATCTTGTAATCCACTTTCCACAATGATATTGGTCTCCAATTTCTGTTGTCCACTTTCTCTGTCTTCTGCTTGTAGATGAGGGCATGATGCCCTTCCTCATGAATTCTGACATGCTATCCACCCCGCACAGAACAAGTACAACTCAGCCGGTAAGCTGTTGCTTCCGGGAGTTTTATTCAAATCAAAGGAATGGAGAGAGCCTGTTGCCATCTAAGATCTTCATGATAGAGGGCAGGAAGCTTTGTAAGGCTATGCTGTTGGTGGCTTTTCTGTCAGACAGACTGACTTGGAAATCTGCAGGTCTTCAATGCGTCTATCCGTGGGGATGTTACCGAATCATCCTCTTCCCAAAGGCTCTGGGCTAATGCTGACCAAGATGTCCATCTCAGCTGGTTCCACACTGTCTAGCTTTCTGAAGACTTCTGAGGATGAAGAACGCCTTGATGACCTCCTTGGATGGCTTCCAACATGCACCATGGATCTAAAGAAGGACGTCATGGTTCTTCAACCTGCATTCTGGCAGCGTTCCTTACACCTGGGGTGGGAGATTGCAACCTTCACGTAGTCGGCTCAGTTTTGACGAATGCGATCAACCTGGTGTGCACAATCAAATAAGATCAAATAGAACAAGTTGTCCTACAACTCTAGGCTGTGCACGCCATACGCAAGAAGAAGTGCCATACACCCACCACCCTTTGTGTGGAAAAAGTTACCCCTCAGATTCCTATGAAATCTTTTCCCCTTCACCTGAGTCCTGTCCTCTGGTCCTCGATTCACCTACTCTGGGCAAGAGACTCAGTGTATTGAAATGCATTTTAGATTTCTCGAAAGTCTTAGTTTAAAAAAAGTAAAGTTTCCATGAACATATACCCCCTTTACTAATGTCATGGTTTGATGGTTCTAAATTCAAATCAAAATGAAATATACGTCAAAAGGAGAACGTATACTTTCAAAATACTCTTGATTTTTTTCCCCGAGCAAAACATAATTTGTATGACTTTGCAAAATTAGGAAATGTTATGGTTATTTCTTGTCCCTTTTTCCAACTACAAACGAAAAAAATAGCGCTTGAAATGATAACACAAGTTTTTTTGTCAAATTTTCTGTACCGTGGAAGCCACTGGCGTTGATCCGGGGGGGGGGGGGGGCGATGGGGTAATATATCCCCCCACTTTTTGAGGTGGGGTTGGCCTGCATTATTATCCCCCAGTTTTTGGAGGTCGAGCAATAACAATAATAATAATCACCTGTTCCTATCTCTCTACGATTGGTCGGTGAGGGCGCTGTGAGCCTGCAACCATGCCAGCAGCGTGTTAGTTTTTTCCAACTTTTTTTGATTTTTTAGTGTGTCTCAATGTGTGTGTTTTAATGTTTCTCTGTCTTGTGTGGGGGTGGTGTGGGGGGGTAAGGGGGGGTAAGGGGGGGTAAGGGGGAAACCGCTTTGGTCGCCTCCTCCACGGAGAGGCGACTTTTTCCATATCGCCTCCACCGTGGCCTAACATCGAGGATCGGTGCGGCCTTTCCCGGAGACACACCCGGGGCTTCAGCTGAGGGCGCAGCGAGGACTCTTTCATCGCGGAGCGGGCAAGCCCTCGCCGGGGGACGCCGGAGAGGAGCTCTCCGTTCACTGGCCCGTGGCAGCCTGAAGCCACTGTCTGCGGAGCTCCAGCTGGCTCGGCGTCCGGAGCCTGGGATCCCTCGTTCGGGACCCCGGAGGAGAAGTGCTCCGACCGCCGGGGCGCGGCGGGGACTTGCCATCCGGAGCGGGATCCCTCGCCGGGGATCCCTGGAGAGGAGCTCCGACCGCCAGCCCTGCAGTCTGCGGTGCTTCTGGCTGCAGCGCGGCGGGGACTTTAGATCTTTAACCGCCGGCTTGCGGCCTACACCATCTTGAAGCCGCGGTCTCCGGTGGGGAGGCACCGATTCAGGACTTACCTGGACTTACCTTGTCTGCACATCTGGACGCCCGCAGCAGCGACTGTGGAGGGTTGTGGTCCCGACCACGGGGGAAAATGGAGGAGAACTGGCCAAATTTTGGGCCTTCCACCACAGTGATGAAAGCTGTGGTGGATGTTTGTGTTACATTTTTATTGTGTACTGTGTGTTCTTTTTTTATTGTACCGCTGCTGGCAAATTCATTTCACTGCACTTTATGTGCATGTGATGAATAAAACTTGACGACTTGACTTATCTTAAAAATACTTCAAACAAAAAACATTGAAATCATACTTCTACAATGCACTAAAACATTTCCCCCCTCCCACACCCTCACCCCACTCGGTAGCTCCACTCCCTCGCCGGGTACCCCCAAGATCAGTGATCGCTCAGCCCCTCCACTTTCAAAAACCCTCCGCGGCCCCTGCAAGATATTGGTAATTCAAATGTATCACCAATGCAAATTTCAACGGAACATTTTATATAGCATTGTGATTCAATTGTTATGTTTAAAGATCCATATCAGACCGTCTCTGCTTCCTAAACTGCTTTTTGATTTCGATGTAGATAATTCATTGATAGTTATAAGTACCTGAGTACACCAGTGCACTTCACATTTGGTCTTTGGAACTTGTATATGAGCTGCGCACTAAGTTGCACTCTCTAATGTGAGGATTCATGTAAGCTGGAGTGAGTAGGCCTCACCTGATGAACTGACTATTGCTGCAAAGGTGACGTGTATGAAGTCCTCACCAGGCTGGCTTTAAAAGAGTCAAACGATTCATTTATCGTCAAGTGTAGAATTCCACAGCAATTTAACTGGATGTTATATTTTACTTCATAATTAAGCATCTGCTTAAGTGACATTTAATAAACATCCAAGGTTGTAAATTAATGCTTTGGAGATTTTGTGTGGATTACAATGATGGAATGAGATGTTGTTGCTTTTGTGATTCAGAGAATTACGTATATGGACCATTCTTTGGAAAGTGAACCCAAATGTCACACACGTAATCAGATGGCATCACATAAAGTAGCACATAAAAAAATTATTGTGAGAGATTAATCTTATTCATTGCTATTTTCCTATGTACAGAACTATAATGCATGTCTGCTAAAGATATGAACATTCTAGCTTTTTTTAAATTCACAGTTTGTAAGATAAAACATGAAAAAAATGCTTCTGTGTGATATCACACACGTGACCAGTCATATGTGACCTCTGACCCTTAACAAACATTGTCAGCATAACATAAAAATGTCACTTGATAAACTTAGAAAAAAATATGAATCATATATACAGTAAACAACAATATACCTGTATTAGAAGAGATGAATTCCACAATTTTTCATATTTTTGGTTACACACTAGACTAAGAATGGGCCATATGCAGAACAATACAAGATATTGCACCAGATTTGTCACAAGAAGGAGATATTTGCTCAAATAATGTTTTTCAATTAATCGTCGATTTTTTTTGTGTCCTTAGGCTCCAGCATACCATCTGATTCTGGAAGGATTTCTTATTTTGTGGATAGTGAGATTACTTCTCTCCAAAACTTACAAACTTCAGGAGCGTTCTGATCTTACAGAAAAGGTAATCAAGCAGATTTTAACAATTTTTTTTAAAAAAACGCATTTTTGGGTAGTGCAACATCTTGTAATTCTAAATGTCTTCTTCCCTAACAGGAAAAAGAAGAGCTTATTGAGGAATGGCAGCCAGAGCCACTTGTGCCACTGATGTCAAAAGACCATCCAGCCCTCAACAATAACGTTGTCTCAGGGTAGGTAAAATAATGCATTGCTGAAAATGTTATCCATTATCATAATAATTATTTTGTTTTAACTTCTAATTGACAAAGATCAGTGGAAACACCATTTTTCTAAATATGCATTTAAAATTTTTTATATTTTAAGCACCTATTCTTAATATTTTACTTATAAAAAGTTGTCATTTACTGCTCTGCTGAGCCAAAGGAACTGGGAAGGTCCCAGGCACATGGATAGGAAAGTGTTAAAGAGGTCTACAGGGATTTGGGCCAAACGCAGGCAAATGGGACTAGCTTAGATGGGGCATCTTGGTCGGCATGGAAGAATTAGGTCGAAGGATGTGTTTCCATGCCGTATAATTCTGATTCTAAGAATAAAGCCTTATCTGTGGTATGTTAGCTGATCTATGTCAGACATGTATTGAAACCAGCTTCAGCCCCATGGGTTCTGGAGCCCACAGAGACTCAATTATCATACTTGCTTTGTGACCTTGAATGATCCCTGACGTGTTTGAAGCAAAGAATGAGGCTGAGGAGAAATTATTTTGCTTGCAGAATACGGCCAAGGCTTAAATTATTGCCTTCAGGAAATAGGAAAGGAAGAAAATTGCAACAACAAACAAGAAAATCCATCATCAGAATGTCATTTTCTCAGTTAATGAGTTGATAAAATCAGTATATTTAATTCTAAAGCATGAGGTTTGCTCTGTTTTCTACCAGTTTAATTTGGAATGTCTCTTTGAATTAAAATTTTGTTTCAAACTAATCTAAACTTCTCTATAACCATACAACGCTTAAGGGTTATACTTTATTTTTGTCTGGGCTTTCTCTGACGTTTGCTAATTTTATTTTTTATTACTTTCAGTCCTCCAACACACAACATAGTGGTTAATGGCAAAAAATGCATAAACCTCGCGACCTTCAATTTTCTTGGATTGCTAGACAATGAAAAAGTCAAGGTGAGTATTTTGCTGTTGGTCCAAGCGAAAAATATGCTTTTATATTAAGCATATGTCACAAAAAGAAGGGAATTGGTGATTAATAAATGACTGTTAAAATGGACTTCATTGTAGTGGAATTGCTGAATGGAATATTTCTACATAGGGACTGTGTAATTTCTGGAGCAAATGAAGGCTCAAAAATAATGGGTGTAGTGTGCATATTTCCAATTGCAATTTCCTGGTAATGCTACGCTCTAGCTTATAAACTAAATCATATAATTTAAATGTTGAATCCTTAGAATTTACTTCTGTTTTTGAAAAATACATCTTTGTTCCTGCACAGAATGCGGCTTTAGCTTCATTGAAAAAATATGGTGTTGGTACCTGTGGACCCAGGGGGTTTTATGGAACATTTGGTAAGTTTAAACTTTTTATAACTAATTAAGTGGAAGTATCTCACTTTTTCTGTTTGCAAATCTGTTCATGAACAGAATATTTTAGAACCAGTCGTTTTCCAAAATCACTTCATAATTGAAAACAATCTTATATGATTTAGTAATGTGATTTAGAAATGGGCTTTCTTTGATGTCAACCTGTTGGTCTAGGATCAACCATCAAAGAGAATGTGACAATGGATTAGGCTGGCTCCTATCCACAATAGACCTCTATTTATCAGATCCAATTAACTGCCTTTTAACATTTTTTATTTTAATGTTCTTTCCAAAATCTTTACATGACTTCAAATTAAATGATGGTTTCATCATTGAGCAATGTAAGTTATTAATCAGAAAAAAAATTAATTTCCTGTGAGTTTATCCAGGACTGGTTTTAGACTCTAGAGTGCCGAATGAATGAAACAAGCTGTCTATATTGCCAATAAAAACCTTCATGGGGTATGGTGGTAGTGTACTGGTTAGTGTACTGCACTGATGGCCTATTATATTATATACGTCAGTGGTGGAATTTAATTTCAGTTGATAGGCTGGAATTTTATAAAACGTAGTCTTCAGGAAGGGTGATAATAAACCTACTGGATTATTATGAAAATCTACGGTTTATTAATTTCCTTGTTCAGAAATCTCTTGTCCTGGCATGGCTGGGACTTCAGACTCACCCATGTAATAATTGGCACCAAAATGTCACCTTGAAATGTTATAGCTGCCAAGAATAAGATATTTTATTGTTTGGGCAGAGTTCTTTCATCTGCAAAGCAATTCTTTCTCCTGTACAGAGGATGAACAGCCAGTAATCTTGCTAGGTAGCTCTGCTATAATGCGAATTGGATGTAACATGAGTGATGAATTAGGGAACACTATTTGTATAGAAGCTCTCGCTCCTTTCCCTGATTTACACGACAATGTTTTTAAAATGCTATTTTCGATACTCCGAGGCTTCTTAGAAACCCAACAATCGTGTTGCAGCGGAACTACCTGTATTTTGTGTTTCAATGTTGAAAATATTACTAATTGATCTGTACAATCATATCATCAACACAAATTGACATTTGTGTGGTACAACACCCAATGGCAATTCATGTGAACGCTATCCAGTAATCTTTAGTAGCACGTTTTATGAGGAAACAACATAGCAATTAATCAAAAACCTAGTCAAACAGGTGGTTTTAAAAGTGAATGTTAAGGTCTGGTGAAATTTAGGGAAGGGAATTCTGAGTTGGTCTTAGACAATTGAAAGCTGTCACTAATGATGTAGCGGTTTAAAAATCAATGAGGTTTTGTTTTTATTTTCACTTTTTGAAAGTCGTGGATGTTCAGTTTGCAAAAATCAGAGGAGAACAGAAATCACACAGTGGGGGGCAATTTTTTGTATGAAGAATAAAGGTAAACAATAAATGCATCATTCGAGATCCCTAAATGCAGGCATCAAGGTTTCTCAGTATTTTGTTTTTATTCACTACTTTAACACTATTTGTTGGCAGAAACAGTGGTAATGGTGACATGGCTCTGGTCAAACAGCAATGCAAAAGATAAAAGTTATATATTAATTATATTTTTGAAAAGAAAATTCAAAATAACACACATTATTGTTTGAACATATTTTATTTTTCTCTGATTACTACTAGACTTTGGCCCTGTCATGATTTCAGCTCCCAATTCTCCTTGAAATGACAACTAGTGATCTCTGGGGATACATTTTTCTTTCCCATTTTATTGACTATGTTGGTGCTGTATATAAATTGTCAACTGCTGAGTATTGGAAAAAAAGCTGATTATTATAATTGTACACCTTTAGTCCATCAAGCCCTATTCCAGTGACTTGCTATCAAATATAATAATAATAATAATAATAATAATATATTTTATTGTCATTGCACGTCAGTGCAACGAGATTTAGTGTGCAGCTCCACTGATGTACAAGAAAGGTAAATAAATACAATACATAAATAAGCAAGCTGAATTGATTGACGTGACCATCTGAGGGAGACTGTCCAAAGGGGGTGGGTGGGGGGGCACTCATTAGGGCCGGTTCAGAGCCGCTATAGCTCTTGGGATAAAACTGTTCCTGAGTCTGGAGGTTCGGGCGTAGAAGGCCTTGTAACGTCTGCCGGAGGGAAGTAGTTGAAACAGACCGTGGCAGGGGTGTGATGAGTCCTTATGGATGCTGAGGGCCTTCCTGAGACACCGCGTGTGGTAGATGTCCTCCAAGGCTGGTAGCTCTGTCCCGATGATCCGCTGCGCTCTGTTGACGACGCGCTGAAGAGTTCTCCTCTCCGCCTCCGTGCAGCTGAGATACCACACAGAGATGCCATATAGTATGCTCTCTGTGGTGCAGCGGTAGAACGTTGTCAGCAGCTGTTGGGGCAGACCATGGTTTATCTCTAAATTAGGAATATCTTCAAATTGCTTTATGAACCAGCCATAATTTGACAGTTAAGTGTATACTTACCAGCATCTTTTTCTTCATCGCTTTCTTTTCATTAGATGTTCATTTAGAATTGGAAGACAGAATTGCCAAGTTTATGAGAGCAGAAGAAGCTATTATTTATTCCTATGGATTTGCCACAATTGCCAGCGCCATTCCAGCCTACTCAAAGAGAGGAGATCTTGTATTTGTGTAAGTCTTTTCCTATTTAATTTGAACCTTATATATGCCTATAAGTAAATTAAGTTTTCCCCATAACAAGCCCAGCTGGGAGAAATAAAGCAATAGGTGATACAAACTTTAAAACTAGATTTTTATTTAGACCTTTGGCAGTGAAATTTGAATGAAATTTAATTTAACATCCTTACCTCAACAAATCTCCACACAAATTCCACTCATTACTGAACAGCGCTGTACTTTGAAATGTTGGCAAATTTCTATACAACCCTTCAGGTCATTTTGCAGAATATTATGATGGAAATAAATGAGCCCAGCAGCATACTTCATTTAATTACATGTAAATTTGGCAGGAGTTGACTTCATTTAAGTTATGAACCGAGCCTAAATAAACTGAGTATGCTTTCCCGGGGGGTAAAAAGAGGTAAAAAGGAACATGATTGAGGAACATAAAATTATGAGCGATTAGATAGACTGCAGGAAATCTTTCCCTACATCGGAAATAGACAAAATCACAAGACATTAAATTTAGTGTAAGGAGTAAGAGATTTTGTGGAGATTTGAGGGGAACCTTTTTTATCCAGAGAGTGATGAGTACCTGGAATACACTGCCAGTGAGAATGGTGGAAGCAGAATTGCTGACAACATTTAAGAAGTATCCAGACAAGCATTTGAACCATCTTGGCATAGAAAGCTATGAACCCATTGCAGGAAGATGAGCTTAATATGTGTGGGTCTCCAATGGTCATGTGTATGTGGTGGGCAGCTAGTCCTGTTTTCTTGCTTTACAACTTTATTTATTGATCAAAAGATGCTCTGTATAGAGTGCAAAGGAAATTTGCCATAATGTTGCCTGGGATAGGGTGTTTCAGCTCTGGGTTTGTTTTCCTTGGAGCAGTAGATACTGAGAGGAGAGTTGATTGAGATACACAAAATTATGAGGGACTCTGAGAATGATAAATTAGTCCCCATAGGAGAGGTGCTTTTTAGTTTAAATGGTTACCTTAGATGGTTATTCTTGTGATTGTAAATTGATGAAGCAGTGGCAGAAAACAAATTGAGAACAGTATTAACCCAGACTGACGAGAAAGATAAATCTGCATGAAAAACTAATGTATCCATTAAGTTATTTTGATTAGATTGTTTGTGGTGAAACATCTTGGATCATTTGCACTATTAGAGGACAATGCATTTTGATGCGTTAAACGTGTTACAGGGATGAAGCTGCGTGCTTTGCTATTCAAAAAGGCTTGCAAGCTTCCCGTAGCAGCATAAAATATTTTAAGCACAATGACATGGATGACCTGGAACGACTACTGAAAGAACAGGAGCTTGAAGATCAGAAGGTAAGGTGCATCTAAGCCAATTGGAATCAAATAGAACAAGCATGTTTCAAAGGTTCTCCATCTTTTGCTGAATGTTTTTTTTAAATCCCATGTAAAATTATTTTTCCAGAATCCACGTAAAGCTCGGGTAACCAGACGATTTCTTCTAGTGGAAGGATTGTATATGAACACTGGATGCATTTGTCCTCTCCCAGAACTGGTAAGTGAAAACCGTTTAGGGTAAATAAAAGATGGCTTGTGAGAGAGGGCAGAAGTAAGATCAGTAATGTAATGGAAACTGAAAACATTTTGTATATTTTCAATGCCTTAAACTCATGTTTCTTCTACCAGGATTATTTCTAAATCATTAAAATATCCTTTCATATCCCTTGCTGACCAGGTCAAACTGAAATACAAATACAAAGTGCGAATATTCTTAGAAGAAAGTCTGTCCTTTGGGGTTCTAGGGGAGCATGGACGAGGTGTAACTGAACATTTTGGGGTGAATGTAAGTTGTTTTTTTCTTGTAATATGTGATTTGCAAATTGTGCATAACTTTGACACCATTGATATAACAACATGAGATTAAATTGTTGCACCAGCAATCTAGAAATGTGTAGTAATGATGCTAGGACACCATAGCAGCATGCGATTTGATTTCTGTTTCATTAAAAATAATCTGGAAATATAAATCTGGTATAATTGCCTATTTAGGCAAGCAACTAAATTATTAGCTACTGGTTTGCTAATGGCTTGCAGTGAGAGTAATCTGTTCTCTCACCATCTGCCCTCGACCGTTGCAGACATTTAAAGGGTAAGTAGCTAAATTGTTGAATAATCTAAAAATCCAGGACAATGAATAACTGGGACAAAAGAGGAGTACTGGGCAGATCAGCAATGATCATTTTGAATGATGTGGCAGGCCTGGGGGCTTTAGTGGCCTACTAGTGGTTCATATTTTCTGTTGTGTTTTTATGACCTAGACCTAGAATCGAGCTGTGTAGATGCCTGCCATTTGTAACACTATACCTTTGCTGTTCTTTTTGAAATAACTATCTAACTAATACTAGAGTACTGCAAAAATCCTATAGCCCTGCAAGTAGTTGACTCTTGCCCTGTACCAACAAGGTTAAGGAAAGACCAACATGATCTATGAAGTGCCTTGATCAAATTAAACACCCTGGAATGAACTAGACTAGTTAAAGAAGATCCAGACCATCACATCAATGGAAAGCTAATAAATGGGGTTTGCCAACTTTGCAAACCTCTTGGGAAAAGATCAAATCTCATGCTTCTGTGATAGAACTCCCATTGTGTTGACTAGTTACTTCAGTCAATCTCCGACCTGATGGGAAGCCATGACTGATAGCCTGAAGAATAGTCTGGAATCGAAATGTCAACCATTCCTTCTCTCCAGATATGCTGCTTGGCCCGCTGAGTTACTCCAGCATTTTGTGTCTATCTTCATCTAATAGGTGAAGCAGGATTAGAGGGTGTGATATTTTCTTATTAAGGCCATGAGCCAATATATTGATTTTGTATTTTTTTGACTTTGTATAGCTTCTAATATAAATTTTTATTTAGCAGCAAAAATATTTCATGATTTTTCTTTCCCAATGAAAATACAACAGATTGATGACATTGACCTTATAAGTGCAAATATGGAGAACTCCTTGGCTTCCATTGGAGGATTCTGCTGTGGAAGATCCTTTGTTATTGATCATCAGGTAGGTATTGATCATCAAGTAGCTGTTGCATTGAAACATCTTTTTTTTCCAAAGCCTTGACCCAGATGTCAGCCCACTGCCAACTAAATATCATCATTAGCCTATCTACATTTTTAAAGAACGGTTATTTGAGTGACAGCAGAAGATAAAACAGTACCCAGTTGGGAAGAAAATTGTCAGGAAAGAGTAAATATGTCCTAATCTTAAATTATCATAAAATTTATTGCTTTAGACTTTAAAGATACAGTGTGGAAATTGGCCCACCGGCCAAACAAGCCCGATCAGTGATCACCCTGCACACTAGCGCGATCCTACAATTTACACTAGGGACAAGGGACAATTTACAGAAGCCAATTAACCTACAAACTTGTACCTCTTTGGAGTGTGGGAGAACCATTGCCATGACATTGTAGAAAGTACAAGCGCTTACTTTATGTAAAACATTATTTTTTGTTCCCATTTTGACGATATGATCTTCCAAGGCAAAGGCAATAAATGTACTAATTTAGCTTAAACTAGGTATATGCGGCATTTTGTGTGGAGACCCAAATTCTTTCTATGTAATCCCTTAGGGTTGAATGGGCTTTTAATTAACGGGTTTGTTTTCCTGAATTCATAAGCATACTTTTGAACTGAGTTTGCTAACGATGAATTTCAATTAATTGTATTGTCTTTATCTGCAGCGCCTTTCTGGACAAGGCTATTGTTTCTCAGCATCTTTGCCACCTATGCTTGCCTCTGCTGCTATTGAGGGTCTCAACATAATGGAGGATGATCCAGGTATTGTAGGAGTACCGCGGTAATAATCTTATACATTGATTTATCCACTTCATGATATTTGTTAATTTGTAATTGCAGCTGTATAATGAAGAGAAAACATTAGCTATAAATTACATTTTTTCCTATAAAAATGAAGATGCCAAATATAGAATCATGATTGTGTTGTATTATTGTGCAGCCGTTCAAGGCATCCTTTGTAAATTAATTATATTTGTGGACAGAAAATATAAATTGTGGATAGAAGAAAAAAAAGATTTTGTTTTCATTTTGAGAAAAAATATCTTCACAATTTGTAGTCAGAATGCTATATTTTAAATTCTGTTTTGAAGATTTAAATATTTGTTTAACGTAAGATACAAATTCTAAAATGTTTTTCAGATATTTTCAGATTATTAAGCCAAAAATGTCACCGAATTTATAGTGCATTGCAGGGGTAAGTGCATATTTGTTAATTAACTGTTAGTAAATAGGATGCATTTTGTTTTGACAACTGCTTATATTTAGAATCTTCAGTATCACTATGTTTCTTTTTTTGTTTATTATTTACCTGCAACTTAATTTAAATAGCAAATTATTTCCTTTTGTGAGCTTCAAGCTCTTTTCCACCAAGAATAAAGGATAGACCAAGAGCATGTGTGCAGGAAGGAACTGCAGATGCTGGTTTATACCCAAGATAGACACAAAATGCTAGAGTAACTCAACAGGTCAGGCATCATCTCTGGAGAGTAGAATGGGTGACGTTTCGGGTCGAGACCTTCGGACCAGAACATTTGGCCGGCTACAGGAGAATCTACATGAATTTTCTTTGATACAGTAATATTGTTTTTAAAAAGAGATCTTGTTTTTAAAATGAATGGTGCCCAGGAAAGCCAAGGCAAGTGAACTTTATCTGACTAGACTATTATTGAGCCTATTTTGGAAGGTTGGCCTTGGAATAAACTCGTAGTTACGTACGGGTTGGCTTAAATTCAATACTGTCCAACTAGATGAAAACAAGATCAACTGGACAAAACTGAATGTAATGTAGAACTTCATCAAAATGTGGTTGAGTAGTTAATGTTAACAAAAGAGTCAAGGGCCTGTCCCACTTGGGCGTCATTTGCACGTCAATTACGTGACATCATTTACATGCCACGGCGCAATGATGTGCGCATGGCGTGCATTACGCCCGCATGGTGCGTGGTGATGTAGTCATTGATGCGTGGTCGCGCGCGGTGCCCTAGGATTTTGGGATTCACCTGTGTGACGCGCAAATGACGCCAAAGTGGGACAGGCCCTTTACGCTCCCACCTTGCTGCATCTTTTGGCAGTTCAGATGACTGGATTATGGAATTATGGTGGTTTGTTTAATATTGATATATTTTATCATTACAGTATCCCTGGTTTGAAACTTGTGGGCGAATCATTTTCTCCGGCCTGTCATTTGCAGCTGGCAAAAAGCAGAGGATCACGAGAAAGTGATGTCAAATTATTGCAAGAGATTGTTAATTATGTAAGTGTTTCTTTCTGCAACATAGAAACCTAGACATAGAAAATAAGTGCAGGTGTGGGCCATTCGCCCTTCGAGCCAGCACCGCCATTCAATATGATCATGGCTGATCATCCTAAATCAATATCCCATTCCTGCCTTCTCCCCATATCCCTTGATTCCGTTTGCCCTAAGAGCTATATCTAACTTGAAAATATCCAATGAATTGGCCTCTACTGCCTTCTGTGTCGGAGAATTCCATAGATTCACAACTCTCTGGGTGAAAAGGTTTTTCCTCATCTCAGTCTTAAATGGCTTGCCCCTTATTCTTAAACAGTGACCCCTGGTTCTGGACTCCCCTAACATCGGGAACAATCGGCAACAATGATACATAAATATTTAACATTTTAATTTACTATCTTAAAAAATTGTGCACACTATTTTATGAAATATATCTTACAACATCGAGTTTTGTTATAATGGTAAACAATTTCTTGGTTTTGAATCTTTGTGAAATTATTTTGATCTAATCATTACTGTTAACAATTAGTCATGTTTAAAGGGAACCTGCCATGACCACTACTATTACAATGGGGATTTATGATGCTTGACTTGGACATGTCTCTGCAGTGGCCTCCATAATGTATGGGATAAAGACCCGTCATTTATTTATTTGCCTCTGTACTCCACAATTTGAGATTTGTAATAGAAAAAAAATCACATGTATTTAAAGTGCACATTGTCAGATTTTAATAAAGGCCATTTTTATACATTTTGGTTTCACTATGTAGAAATTACAGCAGTGTTTATAGTCCCCCCATTTTAGGGCACCATAATTGCGGATGACACAAAGCTGGGGGGCAGTGTTAGCTATGAGGAGGATGCTAGGAGGATGCAAGGTGACTTGGATAGGCTGGGTGAGTGGGCAAATGCATGGCAGATGCAGTATAATGTGGATAAATGTGAGGTTATCCACTTTGGCGGCAAAAACAGGAAAGTAGACTATTATCTGAATGGTGGCCGATTAGGAAAAGGGGAGATGCAACGAGACCTGGGTGTCATGGTACACCAGTCATTAAAAGTAGGCATGCAGGTGCAGCAGGCAGTGAAGAAAGCGAATGGTATGTTAGCATTCATAGCAAAAGGATTTGAGTATAGGAGCAGGGAGGTTCTACTGCAGTTGTACAGGGTCTTGGTGAGACCACACCTGGAGTATTGCGTACAGTTTTGGCCTCCTAATCTGAGGAAAGACATTCTTGCCATAGAGGGAGTACAGAGAAGGTTCACCAGACTGATTCCTGGGATGTCAGGACTTTCATATGAAGAAAGACTGGATAGACTCGGCTTGTACTCGCTAGAATTTAGAAGATTGAGGGGGGATCTTATAGAAACTTACAAAATTCTTAAGCGGTTGGACAGGCTAGATGCAGGAAGATTGTTCCCGATGTTGGGGAAGTCCAGAACAAGGGGTCACAGTTTAAGGATAAGGGGGAAATCTTTTAGGACCGAGATGAGAAAAACATTTTTCACACAGAGAGTGGTGAATCTCTGGAATTCTCTGCCACAGAAAGTAGTTGAGGCCAGTTCATTGGCTATATTTAAGAGGGAGTTAGATATGGCCCTTGTGGCTAAAGGGATCAGGGGGTATGGAGAAAAGGCAGGTACAGGATATTGAGTTGGATGATCAGCCATGATCATATTGAATGGCGGTGCAGGCTCGAAGGGCCGAATGGCCTACTCCTGCACCTATTTTCTATGTTTCTACTACAGGAGACAGCAGAGGAGTGGACAACTCCCTATCCACATCCGTGATGCTGAGGTTGAAAGGGTCAGCAGCTTCAAGTTCCTCGGTGTGCACATCACTGAGGACCTCTTTTGGACACTGCACACGGACACAATAACTAAGAAAGCCCGCCAGCTCTTTTTCCTGAGAAGACTGAGGAAGTTTAGCATGAACGCCAGCATCCACATAAACTTCTACAGTTGCACCATCGAGAGTCTGCTGACGGGCTGCATCACTGTCTGGTACAGGAACTGTTCTGCCCACAGCCGCAAATCACTACAGAGAGTGGTGAAGACGGCACAGCACATCATTGACAACTGTCTGCCGGCCATTCAGGACATTTTCCACCGGCAGTGCCTGCGGAAGGCAGACAGCATCATCAAGGACCACAGCCACCCAGCACGCAGACTGTTCTTGTTGCCATCAGGCAGATGATATAGGAGCATGGCTGCACGTACCACCAGACTTAAGAACAGTTTTTTTATCATCATGCCATCAGGCTTCTGAACTCATAAACACATCATATATGTTGATTATTTTATTTATTATTGTCTTTTATCTTAATCTCACTTTTATCTTATCTTTTTTTTACATTAATTTTATCCTTGTAATATCATTGCTGAGGTGACCCGTTGTCTTGTCAAAAACATTTCATTGTACCGTTGACCCTGTGTTAACCTACATATGACAAATAAAACTGAACTGAACTGATATCATGTAATTGAAAGTAGTCATGTTTAGTATTGTCTTGCATATCCTTTGCATGCAATGACTGCTTGAAGTCTGTGATTCATGGACATCACCAGTTGCTGGGTGTTTTCTCTGGTGACGCTCTGCCAGGCCTGATTTGCAGCCATCTTTAGCATGCGTGTTTTGTGGGCTAGTCCCCTTCAGTTTTCTCTTCAGCATATAAATGGCATGCTCAATGCAGTTCAGATCGGGTGATTGACTTGGCCACTCAAGAATTTACCTTTTTTTTTAGCTTTGAAAAACTCTTTTGTTGCTTCAGCAGTATGGGATCATTGTCATGCTGTAGAATGAACCGCCGGCCAATGTGTTTTGAGGCATTTGTTTGAACTTGAGTAGATAGGATATGTCTATACCCTTCAGAATTCATTATGCTACTACCATCAGCAGTTGTATCATCAATGAAGATAACTGAGCTAGTACCTTCAGCAGCCATACATGCCCAGGCCATAACACCCCAACCACTGTGTTTCACAGATGAGGTGGTATGCTTTCGATCTTGGGCAGTTCCTTCTCTCCTCCATACTTTGCTCTTGCCATCACTCTGATATGTTAATCTTCGTCTCATCTGTCCACAAGACCTTTTTCCAGAACTGTGGTTGCTCTTTTAAGTTCTTCTTGGCAAACTGTAACCTGGCCATCCTATTTTTGCGGCTAACCAGTGGTTTGCATCTTGCAGTGTAGCCTCTGTATTTCTGTTCATGAAGTCTTCAGTGGACAGTGGTCATTTACAAATCCACACTTGACTCCTGAAGAGTGTTTCTGATTTGTCGGACAGGTGTTTGGGAATTTTTCTTTATTATAGACAGAATTCTTCTGTCATCAGCTGTGGAGGTCTTCCTTGGCCTGCCAGTCCCTTTGCGATTGGTAAGCTCACCAGTGCTCTCTTTCTTCTTAATGATGTTCCAAACAGTTGATTTTGGTAAGCCTAAGATTTGGCTGATGTCTCTAACAGTTTTATTCATGTTTCTCAGTCTCATAATGGCTTATTTGACTTTCATTGGCACAACTTTGGTCCTCATGTTGATAAACAGCAATAAAAGTTTCCAAAGGTGATGGAAAGACTGGAGGAAAGACTAGGTACTGAGCGCTCTATTATACCTGGATTAAGGAGGCATTTAAACACACCTGAGCAACTACAAACACCTGTGTAGCCATGTGTCCCAAACATTACGGTGCCCTGAAATGGGGGGACAATGTAAAACAGCTGTAATTTCTACATGGTGAAACAAAAATGTATTAAAATGGCCTTTATTAAAATCTGTCAATGTGCACTTTAACCACATGTGATTTTTTTCTATTACAAATCTCAAATTGTGGAGTATAGAGGCAAAAAAATAAATGATGGGTGTTTGTCCCAAACATTATGGAGGGTACGGTAGGTATAGGGCTAATACCTGAATTTGGGTATGAGTGTATAGGAAGGGTAATTCATATTTAAATAGCTATTTAAATATTGTGTTGGTTATATTAATGCATTTTTATAGTTTGCCATTTAAAATTATGGTATAAATTTACCAAATGTTATATTAAGATAAGCCCTCATAAAATATTTTTTGTATTGCTATAAGAATACTGAATCAAATAATTTTCAGTATTAAATCCTTTTTTGATAGTATTGATTTGATCTTGTTTTTTTTTTCCTAATAGTGCTTGAATCGAGGGATTGCATTAACTCAAGCCCATTATTTGGACAAGGAGGAAAAGTTTTTGCCACCACCAAGGTAAATCTTGTTTGTATTTTGTATAATAAAAATCTATTTAAAAAATGCTCCTGCTTTAACCATTGTGGGATCCCCTTTTTTTGTTTCATTTATTTTCAGAGTAAATACGTACTGCCTGCTGCTTGTTCTTATATGAATAACATCAAAACCATTGAATATCATCAAATCGTGTCTTTTAAATTTTTTCCACACCAACATTTCATTTTAAGATTTCGGATGCAGTTTCATGAGCACATAGTTCATACTTACAGGGGTAGCTCATTTAGGCCCTTAAGATTAATTACAATCATGGATGATCTCTAAAATCCCCATCTGTTCCATTTTCCTTGACAAAATCTACCGATTGCATTTAAAAACAATAATCAACCATGCTAGTATTTCTTTGCTGGTATCTCACAAAGGCAAGCCATTGGTCTGCAAGCCATTGGCATTATTGCTTAGGATAATTTTCTGTGTGGAATGGTTCTTTATTTCGCTCGTAAAACGCTTGACTAATGTTTGGTTTGTCCCTTAACCTTGGGCTCTTCAGCTGGTAAAAAATATTTTCACTTTCTTCATCAGTTACTCCAATGCCTTTTAAACTCACCGTGCAATCTTGTTTTAGTTTATAGACAATACAGCTGTCAAAATTGCTGGAATGTACAGGCATTGATTGTAAAAAAAAAATTTCCACAAATTAATCCTTGGTCTCGGTATGTTTGTGGTAAGTTTAGATTTTTGGATATTAAGGAAATCAACGGTTGTGGTTAAATCAAGAAGATGGTACCGTGGTAAAAGGTAGGCCGTGACTTATAGAATAACAGAGCCAAATAGCCTAGTTCTGCTTCAGTTTACGTGCTTGGTTTCTTATATTGCACTTTCTCAAGACAAGTCAACTCTTACAGTGGTATAGCTTCAGACTGAACACTTCTAGGTATAGTTTTACTAGGGATCTGGGTAGTTGCAGCATACATTTCTATCTATTAATTCTCCATAAATAAAATGCAGTCTTTTTTGATAAATTTGAGCTTGTCCATAATCTGTACACATCTAAGTATTGGTATATTTATTTGGAAAATATTTTTTTGCTAATCTCTTGCTGAGTGAATATATTCTCACTTAGCTGCACTGAAATTCATTTACTGCTTCCATCGGCACTGCTTTTATTGCAAGCGATCTTTTGTATTAGCAGCTAACTTGGACGTGTGGGTCTCTATCTCATCGTGTCATCAATAAATGTGGAGACTTTTAAATAGTAAATCTGTGAGACAATACTGGCCATATTTTGTCAATGTGATTATTCTTGTCTTTCAGCCAATTTCCTCGTCTGGTCAATAATTTACCTTTCAATGCATGGAGCTACAATATTAACTAAGTCTATTATCAGGACTTTATCATCTGGTTTTGGAACTCAACCTGAGTTGCATCCTTTTACATTCACCTTTTTCTGTTACTTTAGTAACTTAGTCAGATAACGAATTGTTCATCAGGCATGATGTTTCCTATATACAAATCCGTAAATCCACCTGGCTCTCTGATCCAAAATCCAGTTATGTGGATCAGTGTTATTTCTTCTTTAACAGCTTTTGTGGTGGTTTGCCATGTATAATTTGCTATTTAACCAGAAGTAGTTTTTGGAATTTGCTCTGTATTAACTGATCTTGTCCCATGGGCAGAAGGTTGTGTGTTTCTAGCTAGATATGGGGCCTGTTCAATGATGTTCTGCACTTTAAAAAAATTGCAGATGGATAGAATATTATGTTGAATTATTCACTCTCCCAGTAATTCATTCTACTCATTGAAAGGAAAGCAAATTTAGAGACCAACAAAAAATGTTCATTTCCTCCAGATGAACAGCAGTTTCTAGGTTTTCTTTTAATATAGAGCTGATCGTGCAGGCAGTCCTGCAATTATAAGATTTTCATTCACGCATTCACTTTGTCAAAGACTTTGAAACTTGGAACTTTGGCTCTGGCTCGAAGGGCCGAATGGCCTCCTCCTGCTATTTTCTATGTAACTTTGGCTGATAGGATGTTTTTTTCCATGTGCAACAGCAGATGGCATATAGCACCTTTTCAATGTAGAAAATGGTTCAGACTATAGATAGACACAAAGTGCTGAAGTTACTCAGCGGGTCAGGCAGCATCTCTGGCGAAAAGGATGGATGACGTTTCGGGTCGGGGCCCTTCCTCAGTCTGAAGTAGGGTGCTGACCCGAAACGTTACTCATCCTTTTTCTCCAGAGATGCTGCCTGACCCGCTGAGTTACTCCGGCACTGTCTACTTGCAGTATAAATCGGCATCTGCAGTTCCTTTCTTCACAAATGGTCCAAACCTTTGCTGAATATGTAGAAAATAAGATATATAAACAACTAAGCCGAGGTTCACGATGACAGTTACGAAAGATAACTGGAAGGTAGGTCAGAAATGTATACTTGGAAGGTTAAAAGCTGCAAAGGTTAAGTTTAGTTTAGAGATACAGTGTGGATGCAGGCTCTGTGACCCACCGGGTCCACACCGACCATCAACCACGTTCTCTGATATCCCATTTTCACATCCACTACTTACACACTATGGCCATTTTACAGGGACAAATTAACCTACAAACCTGTATTTCTTTGGGATGTGGGTGGAAACTGGAACACCCGGAGAAAACCCATGTGTCCACAGACCATACAAACTCCACACAGACAGCACCCGAGGTCAGGATTGAACCAGGGTCTCTGGCGCTATGAGGCAGCAGCTCCATCAGCTACACCACTGTGCACCCAAGGGGAAGGATTGTGGGACTGAGTTATCTTAAGGCACTGCAGTGGTAGGATGAAGTGAAGCAGGCTCCAATAAAAGATCAGGATTTGAATGTTGGTGTCCTATGAAGGGTTTGTGAAGCAGAAGTGCTTTCAAATAAGTCAGAAAGGCATCTCATAGTACAAAAGATGGAGTCAGTGGCAAAGATCTTTGGCTTTCCAGTTTTCAATTGTCAGAAAATATAACTTTTGCATTTTGTTCAGTCAGATAGTTTGGCTTGATCATTGTTTTGGTTATGGCACCAGGATTAATATTCTCATTAAAATTTGAAGCTTTTTTGGATTCTGGACCTATTCCAGATCCTTGTCCACAAAACGTGAGGCTGACATTGAGGGAGTGTTACACTTTGATGGCGACATATTTCAAATGAGATTTTAAACATCATCCCCATCAGATGAATCTATATTACTAAAAGTCTGATCTTGACCGCTTTTGGCTCGCTGTGGTGTGATTTCCGAGAGAACGCTGCCACCTACGGCCGTCATTTTTGGCCACCTCGCTCAGAGCCCCCCTCCGCCTTCCGGGACCGGAGGATTTTTCCCATTGATGAAAAATCAGAGAGATATTAATGTTTTTTTTTTTAATTGCCATTCTCTCTGCTGCCCCTGCTGGTGAGAGGGGGGAGGGACTATAAAACCCGGAAGTGGTTTGCCTCACTCAGTCTCTGCAAGATGGAGGAAGCCAGAGGATCACGTCTCTCTGAGCTCTGAATAACACTGAACACGTTAAGGGGACTCAACTGTGAGTCCCCTTAATGTGGTTTGAAAATGAAAATATGGTTGGTTTGAAGTAAAAAGGCACTGCCTGCAAATGGTTGTTTGGATCCTTTGGCTTGAAGTTAAAAGGCACTACTGCAAATGGTGGTTTGGGTGCTTTGGCTTGAAGTTGAAAGGCACTACTGCAAATGGTGGTTTGGGTGCTTTGGCTTGAAGTTAAAGGGCACTCCTGCAAATGGTGGTTTGGGTGCTTTGGCTTGAAGTTAAAGGGCATTACTGCAAATAGTGCTTTGGGTGCTTTGGCATGAAGTTAAAAGGCACTACTGCAAATGGTGGTTTGGGTGCTTTGGGTAACTTCCTGTTTGCACTCTATATTGATTTTAGATAAAATGCTACCACTTACGGCTGTGATTTTTGGCCATCTTACTCAGTCCCCCTCCGCTCAGCAGGTGCAGAGGATTCTTCCCGTCAATGAAAAATAAAAGTGTTATTAGTGTTTAAAAAATGTTGAGAATCTCGTTTTCGGTGGGAGGGGGAGGGGTTATAAAGTGTGGGTGTGGCTCAGTCTCTGCATGATGGGGGAGGGAGAGGTCACGACGCTGTCTGAGCTGTGAATCAACTGAACACACTGAATGTCTACTGAACTGTGAGTTTGGTGTTTTGTGTGGTTTTATGGTGGTTTCACCCTGCATGAAATGGTATGAAGCTGCATTTGAATTTGGTGGCCTTGCACCCTGCTTGAAATGGAATGAAACTGCACGTATTTGGTGGCCTTGCACCCTGCTTGAAGTGGAATGAAACTCCACTTGAATTTGGCGGCCTTGCACCCTGCATGAAGTGGTATGAAAGTGCTCTGAATTTGGTGGCCTTGCACCCTGCTGAAAGTGGTATGAAACTGCACTTGAATTTGGTGGCCTTGCACCCTGCTTGAAGTGGTTGGAAACTGCACTTGAATTCGGTGGCCTTGCACCCTGCTCGAAGTGGTAATAAACTGCTTGAATTTGTTGGCCTTGCACCCTGCTTGAAATGGAATTTCAAGGAATAGGCATGAGTCAACTGCCAGCCCACCAGCCGTGAGTGAGCTGCCAGCACATCAGGCTTGAGGGACTGAGCTGCCACCTCAAGAACCCATACCAGCGCTCCAGAAAGCCCCCCCACTAGCCACCAATATTGGCCACCAATATTGGAATTGGTGGAGAGGTGGAATATTGCGTTGGGGGACCAACCCTCCCGTGTGAACATGGGACCCAACGGGTCCCACTTAATCATATATATATAAGACTAAGTGGGACCTGTATATATATATTAATCCATTGTTACTACTTTGAGGTGATGAGTTTGGCAGTTATTCCTTTCATCCAGGCCCACATTTCTCAATCACATTGCATCGTCTGGTTATTATCACATTGCTGTTTGTTGAACTTCATGAGCCTTCCCGACACCATAAGATAAACTACACTTGTTCAACTTTAAAATACATTGGAATTACTTGAGGTTGTGAAAATTACAATACATGTAGCCATCAAATAGCAGATGATCCTACAGATGACATCAATGAAAGGTGGGAAATAACCAACAAATATTTTTCTGTATAACCATATATAAATGCAGTTAGCTCTATAAACAAGTGAACTTATTGTATCTCTGGAATCCTTAATCTACACTTTTAATTGCCTTCCATAGTGTCCGGTTGGTGGTTACGGTAGAATTGACAGAGGAAGAATTGGACATGGCTGCAGCATTAATCAAGGAAGCGTCAGAATGCATCTTGCACCAGTAGGATGGTTTGATGCTTGATTTTTGTGGACTAGAAATCACACATGGATGTCATACCCTAAAGGACCAGACTTGCAGAATATGCTGAAGGAAATCAGAACTGAAAATAAGGACGAGCGATCCACAGTAAATGAATTTAACATATTTTACTTTTTACATGTTTTGTAAAATGATGGAAATTGTACTTAAGAACCTGTGTACATTTGTTTGATAAATAAGTGCAAAAATTGATTTTCAAAGTTTGATCAGCTGAGGACCCAGATAGACTCCTCTCCAACAGTTTCTTGTCCAAAATGTTGTTTTATATTATAATAAGACTGTTCCAATATTAATGACAATTTTGTGCATATAGGTAATGGGGTAGAGTGAAATATTCTAACGAAAACTAGATGGTATTAAATGAGAAAATGTTATAAAGATTTCTGTAAGATGTATAAGGCACTGGAATACATTGCCTATTTAAAATTGCCAACTTTATTGATAGTACTATAAAACTAATTCTGCATGTGCTGAATGAGAATTTGGCATGTCACACATTTACAAGAATTGCCCTCATTGACTCATTATCTTATTTTTAACATTACTAATCTTGCTTGATTTTTGGGATGTAGGTATCCTACGGACTACAGATGATAAACTTTAGGTTTAAAAGACATGTTGGTTGTATAACCACCCCATATTTTAAATGTGGCATCAAATGGCTTAATTTGATTGAGCTAGACAGGGATTGTAAGGTGAAGTTGCCCAAGGAAAACCTGCTTCTGGCTGACAATGTGTCACAATATAGACCGTTCACTTATAAACCTCAATCAGGAGGAGAAGGGGCTACATTTCTCATTTCCATTTGAGTTGCAGATTAGTCCTGACGGTTTTACCTTTTCAAAGTATAGTAAAATACAGTGGAATCTAGAAGAGAATGGAGATCATCTCTGCCCCCTTCAATGCCCTGACCTGTGATGTAATACTATGTGTCACACTTCCCAACCAATTAGTGTGCTTCCATCAGGATATTGCAGTGTTTCTTATAATCTGGTTTATCTGCTGATAATTTTGTTATGCAGAAATTTGCACAGTCAATTTACAGTTTGTGGTATAATGTTACAGCAGGTTACTATCAGCATCATTTTGTAGGAAACCCAGAGAAGTGTGACATTTGTGCTGTTCGGGAGATTTGTACAGAGATGTTAGTTTTGAGATGAAGTTGGTTCTATCTATTTTAATACTGGTTTACATAATTTGCAGCATGAAATGCAAGCACTGTGCATGATTTTTCAAATGCCAATGACTTTAGGAATAATTGTTGTAAAATTTTATTTAAAATTGAACGAAAATAGCAAAGGTAAAAGGCATTTTTGGTGACTGGGAAGGTTATTTTTGTCGTCTGTGCTTTTTACTGTAACATTTATTGTGTTTCTTCATCCAGGATTCAAGAACAACGGGCCTTTCCTACCAATTATATGTCTTTTCTAGGGAATGGGCGTCTGTTTACAGATGTATTTGTTATATACCTCTGCGTATAACTGCACTGTATGTGTGCATTGGAAAATTGCACAACACTGTGAAATTGCAACTGGTATTTTCATTGGAGTTAAAATATGGGTACCATTGTAATCTCGCAGTTGACTTGCCAGCTGCACAATAAAACCAAAAATCACAAGTAAAAGTGTGGGTTTATATTTTTTATTCATATCAAAATGTGTACCAAAATAATAAAACAACTAAATACTGTCTCAAATATTGTCATTTTTAATATAGAACAGTATAGGCACTTTGGCACTTTGCCCCACAATGTCTGAACTGAACATAATGACTGCATGTGATCCATATCCCTCTATTCCTTGCATATCCCACGTGTCTATCCAATAGCCTCTTAAATGCAACAATCGTATTTACTTCCACCATCGCCCTTGGCAACGTGTTCCAGGCACCTACAGTTCCCTGTGTTTAAAAAAACCTTGTCCTGTGCATCTCCTATACATTTTCCCTCTCTAACCTTAACGCTATGCCCTCTAGTCTTTGGACTTTTCCACCTTGTGCAAATGGTTCTCAATGTCTACCCTCAGGTTCAAACTGTGTAATACAGTATAACACAAGCTGTATTAATGATCTTGTCATTCCTAATGATGGCATGCGCCATAGCTTGGCTTTGCATATTATAGTAGAATTGCACCCTCCTCTACATTCACCAACACACCAACTGATGTTTATTGGTTTTGTCACCTCACAACAAAATCAGCTACATAAATGCTGCCAAATTTTGAATTAAACATTATTATTTTAACATTTCCTCCAAGCATGTCAATTTAATGTTGACCTTTTGGGAGTAGAATGTAAAGAGAAGTGACACCCTCTGCAGACATCTGAAATTTGACTGAAAAGGGCAAGCGAATGTCAATATCCTTAACCAACCATGAAAACATAGCAAAATTAATAATGAAAGTACTGGATAAGTGAGAGGGCAAGAACACGGACAAGTAGAGAGAATTAAAAGCCAAAGTATTGGGAATTAGCTGCTAGAAGAGGTATTTGAGGCAGGTACTATCGCAACATTTAAGAAACATTAGGACAGGTACATGAATAGGACATGTTTAGAGGGATATGGGCCAAATGCAGATTGGTAGGACTAGTATAGACGGGACATGTTAGCCGTTGTGGGCAAGTTGGGCCGAAGGGCCTTTTTCCACGCTGTAAGACTCTTATGAGTCTTCTGACTCGATATTTCAAATAGTTATTTTCTAGTTCTGGATAAACTCCAGTAATTTTTGAAAGGGTATTTAGATTTAATTTCAATTTCGATATAATAGTGGTTATCCTGAAGAAAAAGAATCAAGCTACTTGGAATTAAAGAACCTTGAGACCCTTTAATGGGCCTGACCTGAAACATCACATATCCATTCCTTCCACATCTGCAGACTGACCCACTGAGTTACTCCAGCACTTTGTTTTGCTCAAGATTACAGCATTTACAGTTCCTTGTGCCTCAACTTGAGTTGCATCCAGTTCATTTGCCAAGCTGAGTATCATGTTGAAAAGCAAGTATAGAATAGTTCAACAGTGCTTAATTGTCACATGTGCAAAACACAGTGAAATTCTTTTTCACGTCGCCAGATTTAACATTATTTCCAAAATAATGCGCTAGGTCTGATGGAGCGGCTCCCTGGACTGTTCAGCATACCGACGTTCCTCTACTTGCCAGCCACCTTTGTACCCCTGTGCATCTCCCGTAGCTGACCTTGGGGGCTCAGAAGGTTGACTTTCTTACCGGCGTTGCTCCTTGTGGCCGTCGTCGCCACCAGCTCCCTCCTCTTCAGTATTACGGTCTTTCCCCTTTACAGGACGCAGCCTGCATCCGGCCGCATGGACCACCAAGTCTTTTTGCGATCCACGTGGTCTTTTCGGGTGAGTTCTACCAGCGATACAATTGTAAAACATTTCTGTCAAGTGCTCCAGTTAATTTAGACTTGGATCAGTTTGGGGAACTATAAGATATGTATTAAAAAACCTTCTTAAGGGCATGTTTGTGTTACACGTCTCACATATTTTAAGTGACTCCGTTCCTTTGAATTACATGGGATGATGGATAAATTTAAAATGTTCCAATACCAAACCTGAAGATTTGTTACTACCTGTATAATGAGTATAGAGTTGATTTCCCCCCCCCCCCTCCAGATCTTAACAGTTGATTGGATGACGATTCTCCACTTAACAGATTTCAAATTGGAGATCTGATTAGTACATCTACTTGCAAGATATGTAGATCAGATTAAACCAAATAAAGTGAGTGGGTGGAGCCTCTTTGAAGGCTCTCAGCACTGGCCAAGACAGACCATTTGACCCATTTTCCAAATGCTCATTACAATTTTGTGATTTATCCTTCTCCTTTCACTGCTCGTAATTCATGAATGGAAATGATTTTTTTTCAAGGATACCACATTCAAATAACAAAAGTAAGAATATTTCTGCCAGAGAAAATAAGGATAATTTTACCAGTTTGGGCTCTTGGGAATCTGAATTAATTAAATGTACTCTTATTTTTCCAAATCTTGCAGCGAAGTTGAGTGAATTTCGTATCAGAAACACACTCTCAAACAATTTTGATAATTCTCATCAAATGGTAAGAAAACTAAGATGAAGAAATCTGATTGAAAATAGATTTTTGATATAAATGAATATGATCATCCTTAATATGTAAAAAAAAACCCACAAAGGATTCCTTAAATATTACACAATGAAATTGATTTTAAACCATGTTTTCATCCATCTGGCATAGACAAAAAAAAACATTAAGGTGAATCATCTCATAACTCAATTATCTAAGCTGCAATAAACAATCATGGAAGCCATAAATCATGTACCCCCTTGTTTTAAATACTTATACCATAAAAAAAATGATTTAAAATATCTATTGAATGAGTCAGAATATTAATTGTGATTAGTCTGCATTGGTTTAGTGATGCATTTGGTTTAGTTCCAGTGATGTTCTTTTTCAAACAATATTGTTTGTTGGAAACATCAAACTATTTTTAAATGTAATATTTTACGATTTTTAAAAAGATTGCATATTATTATAATGACATATAAGTAAGTATTTCACCCTATCCGTGCCGTTAGCGGAGACACACCCTTGCTAAATTATAACATTTTATTAGCTGGACGCAAAGTTAAAAAAACATCATAGTATTAAAATAGTCAGCTTCAATGGACAATTATGGATTATCACTGCAAGATTTTTTTAAAGCAGAGATGACAATTCAAAAGTAGAAAGGAGGAATAGTATATCTGATTGACAGCATCAAAAGTGTTGCAATGTTTAAAATATCTTCAAGAATCCATGTTTGTCGGGGAAATCTAAATAAAATAAACCCGCACAAAAGAATTTCTCAAATAGAATATCATTTTAAATTATATTTTATTTAACATGTGAATGTTAGTGCTAATAAAGAGAATGATCTGAAATGTGCATGTTATAAAAATCTAATTATCACAAAGTTTAAACAGCCATTTAATGTTTCTAAACCAGACTGTTCGTAAAAGTAATTTTTATTGCGTTCTAATAATAATAAAAATACATTTAAATGGTTACATGATTAATAGGTTGAAACATTGCAAATTTATGTGAATTTAACTTTTATAAATTACGTAATATTTCCACGGTATTTCTCCTAACAAATTATAAAATGCTACAGACACTGTGAACCTCAGGCAAATAACAAAAACAAAAGTTACATTCAATGGGTCAAATAATTGCCACTGGCATTGGGGAAAAGTATGCTTATTGCAGATTCCCTGATTTTAATCTGCTGGGAACTTAACCCAAACTAGTGATTTCTAGGTCTTGTGCAACTTAATGCTGTCACAGTGGGTTAAAACTAGCAGCGTCCACAGAATAGTTGAAAAACAAATGAACAGCAGGAAAGGCATGGCTTCCCATTTTGCAACCTATGAATGACTTTGAAAGATTCTGAATAGTTCTGACATTCAGAAGCAATTAAAAACTAACATAATTTACAAGTTAAATATTTGACAAAAATTAAAACTAAATAAATATTACTTAAAATCTCCAAATAATTTCAAACCTGAAAGCAAACACAATTTAAATGGAAATTATTTTATCCTTCCATGCATAAGTTCTGGCCTTTCCAAATTAATTCACTCCTTCAGCCATCTCCAACCTGACATGCATGTCCATTATCTGAGCAGAGCTAGGAAATGACCTGTAGAATCTAGCAAGCAAGCGTTTCCCCATTCCAGTCAGTCATTAAACTATTGACAATCATAAGAGGTAAATGTATTTAGTGTGGAACTATTGGTTTTTCCAACAGGCTTTGGCCCATCATTTCAGGCAAACTGGTCAAATGGGGCAGGACAGTGGTGTGTCGGTGGAGCTGCTGCCACACAGCATTAGAGAGCCAGGTTCAATTCTGACCTCAGGTGCTGTCTGTGCGGAGTTTGCATGTTGTCGCTGTGACCGCATGGAATTTTCTCCGGACTCTCCAGTTTCCTCTCACATCCCAAAGACTTGCAGGTCAATGGGTTATTGACCTCTGTAAATTGTCCCTTGTGTGGATGCTAAAGTGGGATAACATAGAACTAGTATGAACGGGTGATCAATGGTCAAAATGGACCTGGTGAGCTGAATGTTGTATCTACAAACAAATAAACAAACAAACAAACAAACAAAATGCTTCACTGATATGTTGAGTATTTCCTGAATTTGTTTTTTTTCCAAATACAAGCTTACATTGATATAAGGTTTTTAGTAAAAAGCCATATCCTAAAGAACATCTGGGTAATGGAACTAGAAAGCAGCATGAGCAAGATATTTGTAAGTTAATTGAACTGATGATTCTTCACGTTTACACGGATGGAGGAATAATTGGAGAGGCACAGAGGAATTATTAAGCAAGCTGGAGAGAGAGAGAGAGAGTAGGACTTGTAAAAAGATATTACATTTGAGAAGACTGCAAAGCTGTACATGGAAATGACCATATAGGGATTTATATGCAAGGACAAATATTTTGAATTTAGTATGCGGCAAGAAATGAACCCAGTGTGTATCAGAAGGACAAGGTAAAGAATATGCAGTACTTAATGCAGGACAGGAAATAGGCAGCTGAGTTTTGGAAAAGTCAGTTCAAGCAAGGTCAATGATATAATGCTGGCAGTGAGCTTTCTTGGGTAGCTGAAGTTGGAGGAGACAGAAATGCAGACATTAAGATGTCATTTGGAAGTAAATGGTTTTGATTATGAATAGGACGTTGGTCCAAACGTTATTTGAGATGGAAAAAGATAATAACCAAGACCGAGAAAACATTCAGGATAGAAACTGAGTAATAGCTGGAAGGGAGCAGAGTTTGTATTGGGTTTGTATTCAGAAGCCCGTCTTCAAGATTTTAACCATTTTGAGCTGTAGTAAAGTCCTCGAATTGGCATGATAGGCTGAATGGACATAATGGGAATATGAGGAAAGACATTTATTTATCAACCCCAGCAAAACTGAATATCACCTTAGAACATTTTAATAGGAGAAACTGAAAATCATAAAACTGTTGTACATTCCTGAAAGAAAAACAGTAAACTAGTTTAAAGCTTCTCATGATAATTTTGCCTTCTGTTTCAAACAAATGTAAAATAATATTCATTCACAAGATGTGGGCATCAAAGTTAAAGACAATTTGTTTTCCATCCATAATTGCCCTGGAAGTGAGGAGGTAATTGAGAATCAAACACACTTCCAGTTTGTTTTGTTGATGAGGTTCATAATAGATAATAGAAAAGGTCATAATAGTTAATAAATAAACACCAATTATGCCCATGCAAGCTTTTGCTGCTGCAGTCCTAACAGAATGTAATAGCCCAGCTGCTCCATTCTCTCATATGCTGGGAGAATGGAGCAGCTGGGCTTGTACACTCTGGAGTTTAGAAGGATGAGAGAGGATCTCATTGAAATATAAGATTGTTAAGGGTTTTGACACGCTAGAGGCAGGAAACATGTTCCCGATGTTGGGGGAGTCCAGAACCAGGGGCCACAATTTAAGAATAAGGAGTAAGCCATTTAGAACAGAGACGAGGAAACAGATTTTCTCACAGAGAGTGGTGAGTCTGTGGAATTCTCTGCCTCAGAGGGCGGTGGGGGCAGGTTTTCTGGAAACTTTCAAGAGAGAGCTAGATAGGCCTCTTAAAAATAGCGTAGTCAGGGGATATGGAGAGAAGGCAGGAACGGGGTACTGATTGGGGATGATCAGCCATGATCACATTGAATGGCGGTGCTGGCTCGAAGGGCCGAATGGCCTACTCCTGCACCTATTGTCTATTATCCCAGCTTTATGTCTTCTGTGAACCATCACTTAATTCCTGTACTACTGCAGACATAAAGACTTGCCATTGTTGACTTCATTTACCTTCCTCAATTGGCTGCACAACAGTTTGTTTATTTGCTTAATCTTAAACTGAAATTTGCAATCACCAAATTTACCTGATAATGGATGCAAAGAAAGTGTCCAGCAAATCAATCACTGGCAAGATTTTCTCATTTTCCAGCACTTGGTGTTATATAATGTCAGCTTTGTGATCATAGCTGTGATTCTCAACAAACTGACTGAACTGCCAATCTTATTAAAACAGTCTTACAGTCAGCAAACCAAGAAGGAAAGAGTAGCATTTTTAATTGACCTTTTAGATTGTATTTCTTGATTGGTTAGGGTGTCAGAGGTTATGGGGAGAAGGCAGGAGAATGGGGTTAGAGATAGATCAGCCATGATTGAATGGCGGAGTACACTTGATGGGCTGAATGGCCTAATTCTGCTCTTATCATAGGACCTTGGGTATATAAATATTGAATATAGATTGAAACATACACATGATTATGTTAGAATCTGAAATTTAAGCACATAGTTATCAGGATAGTTTATGACAAGACTGCTTTATAAATACCTGAAAATAAACAAGTTCAAATGAATTTTCTTGTTTGATGTGGAAAACTGCAGACAATACAAACTGGGGAGGTAAGGTGAATACAGATAAGATGAATCACTGACCGAAACTTGAGCTTTACTCTGCAAATACAGAAATCCCAAAACTACTACTAGTCACAGATCCAATAGTTTTGCCATCATAACTACATAATATAGGCCAACATTTCTGTTAGTAGTCGTGAACCCACTGCTGAATTCATAGCTGATGGCGGACCAAATGCAACAAATTTAATGAATTTCTGACCAGACAATCAAAACATTCCTTTTATACTTGTCTCGCCTGCATCTTCCTTCAAAGGCCATATCTGCTGATGCTAAGACTACCAATTGTCTTGCAGATATTCGCAAACCTATTTGCATTTTCCATGCTCAATGCAGTTCTTCAATTTGCGCAGAGATCTTAAACAACTCGATCAGCAGTTCCCTGAAAGAATTATAGAATAAAGTGGTGAATTAAGTGGGTCCTGTGGTGAGGGACAAACCATCCAAAAAGGAATAGAATAAATTAAGACGGTAGAGAGAGCAAAAAACACGTGAGGGGTCAATGAAAGAGATCAATGGTACAGAGAATTCAAAGAAAAGACATGATATGAAAAGCAAAAACAGAGACATGAGAGGCAACAGGGAAATGGAAACATTGTACCGTAATGTGTCGGCCAATGTAGACTACTGTTGGTACATCCAAAATTCTTCAGAACTGTACTTACAAAATCTGCAGGAACTGGTATTTAAGGAGCTATAGAGTATCTCTTCAATTCTATACTTGAGCAACAACCAGTTGTTCCCATCCTTGAATAGTCTGTAACTATTCTTCTTGAAGTGCACAATGGCAGGGAAATTATTCAGCGTTCACATACACAGCATAATCTACTAGAATAAGGGAACAGAAGAGGGAGGCAGGGGGCATAAGCAGGTTGTTCAGGGAATGATTCTCCCATTTGAAACACAATAAGGAAAAATGTGGAAACTCCTGCGTTTTATCCCATTTAAATATGCCTAATACTCTGGCCATAACTACAACTACAGAACTGTACAGACACTGTTTGTGGTGATTAAAATACATTTTGATTCTATCGACTGCTCCCTTCAGACCTGAGTTGGGAAAATCTTGTATATTTGCTTTTGCTTTTCATTGTTGGATAAAGGAAGTAATTTTGCACTCTATTCCCAGGGAACCAAACATTCCTGATTTTTCTATGTGTAAGAAGGAACTGCAGCAGGATCGTTTCGCTGAACACCTCCGCTCAATCCGCCTAAACCTACTGTACCTGATCTCCTGGTTGCTAAACACTTCAACTCCCCCTCCCATTCCTACACTGACCTTTCTGTCCTGGGCCTCCTCCATTGTCAGAGTGAGGGTCACGCCACTTGGAGGAACAGCACCTCATATTTCGCTTGGGTAGCTTACACCCCAATGGTATGAACATTGACTTCTCCAACTTCAAGTAACCCTTGGTTTCCCTCTCTCTCCTTCCCTCCCCCTTCCCAGTTTTCTGACCAGTCTGACTGTCTCCGCCTACATTTTATCTCTGCTTTGTTACCTTCTCCCAGCTAACAGTGATCTATTCTACATTTTCCTCGATCTCCATCCCCTTTGTCTCGATTTCACACCTGACACTTCCTTATCTATGTATCTCCCTCTCCCCTGACTTCAGTCTGAAGGGTCTCTACCCAAAATGTCATCCATTCCTTCTATCCAGAGATGTTGCCTGTCCCACTGAGTTACTCCAGCATTTTGTGTCTATCCTGATTTTTCTTTGCTGAAAATAACGGATGGATTGAGCTCACAACGATTTTCTATGGATCAAGATATTTTGGAAATACAAGGAACTGCAGATACTGATTTACAAAATGACAAAGTGCTGGAGTAACTCAGCAGGTCAGGTAGAATCTCTAATTAGGAAGGTGTCAACGGTTACAGGGAGAAGGCAGGAGAATATTGTTGAGACGGAAAAATAGATCCTCCATGATTGAAAGTGGAGCAGGCACAATGGGCGGAATGGCCTAATTCTACTACTATGTCTTATGGTTTGGAGAACATGGATAGGTTGTATTGGTGAGCCTGAACAACATTCTACGAAGTACCCCTCTATCCTAAAAATAGTCCACATTCAGTTTATTCTAACATCGCTATCAATGCGCAAGATCTAAATAAGGGAAGCATCTCAATTGTGCACAAGTACACAAAACAATTAGCCAACTTGCATTGTAACATCACAACAGCAACAAAAATGTGCTCCTGTCCCATGTGTGAATTCGTCATATTGTTGTATGGCTTAGAAATATAGTCAGGAAAGCGAACACATTTAGTCGTGCATGATGAAACCCATTCCTTTTCCAGTAGAGGAAGATTCCCTACAAGGGAACGTTGCCAAATGGCACATTGCCTGTTGAAGAGGTACGTGCTGAGGAATGCCCTAAGTTCAATTCAACCACTGCTACACAATGGAACAGTCTAGGTAACTGCAACCACTAGACATTGATGTGCTGAGTCCTGTGTACCACCGCCATTGAATGTGGTGTTTATACATCATAAGAGATACATTGATGATGCAATTAATTAGTGTAAGAAGTATATCAATTGTATTTACTGTGTGTCATAGTATGCAGAATGTATAATCTTTTAAATTAAAAGAAATCTTTGGAATTCATTTCAGCAAGAGCATTACCAACACTAAGTTTTAATATTGAACACTACGTTGGAGTGGCTAGAATCGCAGATCTGCCAGACTTGTCTTCTTTGGATGCATTGTCCAGTGGATATCTCAGCTGATCGCTCCAGAGATCTCTACCCGTCCACCCGCCCTTCCCCAGGTTATCATCATTAATACCCTACTGGAGTTCAGTTGACCTTGGGCCAACCATACTGATAAGGCACAGAGACAAATGGTACTGCAGACTGCAGATGCTGGAATCTGGTACAACAAAACCAGAATGTTGGAAGAACTCAACGTTGGGAGAACTCATTCAGTTAATGGTTCAGTGGTTCTTTATTATCACATGTACCAAATTATTACTTTTTGCATACAAATTGGTAAGATTATTGCCATACATAAGTACCACTCCCGATGAAGTACAGAATACAGTGAAACTGCTCACGGAGCCCATATGCAAGAGTTGCCAGTTTTTGAGCCATTTCCAAAAACCCAGCTGCTGCCGGCCACAAAGGCCCATTGCAGCCGTCACCTCCATCCGGATCACCAGCAAATCATCGTTCCTCTCCTCGCCCGGCAACCTTCAGCTTTAGTGCCCTGGGGGCATCTTCTGCAGCCAACCTTGAGGGCGCGGCAGGTAAGACTCCTAGTTCTTCTTACCAGCCCTTTGTCCAGCGTGCACTGCCGATGCGACGCCGACTCCCTCCATACATCTCTCCAAGAGCGAGCAAGAGACAAGCCTCGGACGAGACTCCCACTTCGAACGGGTTCCCGGTTCCATGTCTGGCGAGCCGGACCTGTTGCTTGCCGGGGTATGGCAGCAACCCGTGGCACATCGGGAGTTAAGGCTTTAATATCATGATCTAGGATTGGCACCTCTATGGACGTGCCACACACCAGTCAAGGAAAGCCAACTGGAGAGAGGATCGTGTGTAATAAGGCACCTGCTCCAGCCCGGCCCCGCCCTTATTCCCGAGGACCCCATTCCTTTTCTCCGGGGATGCTGCCCGTCAGCCGAGCCACCGCAGCACCCTGCGCGCAACCATGGCCCCCGCCCTGCCCAGCGGCCACGCCTGACCATGGACCCCAACCCCGACCTCACGGAGCAGCACGTAGCATAAAGCACTCACTGAAATGAAGGTCTGATAACCAAAGATAACACACAGCAGTTCGCACTCTCTGTAGTGACCTATGACCTGGGCATGCGCAGTCAGAATACCGAACTTGCTTATTCCTTACAAAAATCCACATACCACGTCCACTGGTCTATCATCCCATTCCCAGCATGCCAGGAAGAGACCTACTGAGTTAAGGCTGCAGACAGGCAGAGAAGAACAAGGAACGGTTCAGTTATCATCAAAGGTGTCATTTGTGACTGCTTTTAATTGAGTCGTATCCTTTTTGAAACCAATAGTCTGCTTTTGCAAGTATAGGGGGGTTGCACGTAAGGTCATCGGGTCAAAGGGCGTGACGCACGGAGCAGCTCAATCCATGTGGAGGACATGGCGGCCTCGGTATACACTGTTAACACACGAAACGCGTACTTTCTCTCTTTTTAAAAAATGCCAAAATTATCATATTTTACGCTGTAAATAATTGTGGGTGCTGTCATTGAAATGGGGAAGGTATGTTTAAACTGGTGTTATCTCATGGTGTAGCGTCTTTTATAATCCGCGACTAATGGCCGCATTCATTGTCGTGTCCAGAGAGACAGCACCACCTCGATAAGCCTTCGCTAAATAAAGCGATCTCAAAGTCAGAGCAATTTGATTGCAATATTGTGGGGTTATTTTTTTGGGTGACTGAGCGCTCAGAACCAAATGCTCTAGTATCTTTGCTCTGAACCCGAGCACCAAGGTGTAAGCGGCCGAAGGAGTGCATCCCTCGGGACAGCCCCCACTCTTCCTTCCGGGGTCAGCGCTGTCCGGCCACGGCCGCCTTCCGCCCCGTCTCCCCTTGTGGGCTGCACTGTCAGAGGCCGGGTGGAGCTGGGCCGGGTGGAATGGGGTCGGGTGGAGCGGGGCCAGGTGAGGTGGGTATCGCGGCTCTGGGTAATGTCAGCTGCAGCAAAGTTTGGGACGGTCTGCTCCCTCCGCCCACCCAGAGTCACTGACCGCGCTGCACCGACCGGTCCGGGGTCCGCGAGTGTGCAACCAATCCGGATGCTGGGCCAGAAGAAGGGCCCGCTGTGCTGGCAGCTACAATAAATGCTTACCTGCAGTTCATCGCGTGTACTCCAGTTGGCGTTGTGTGGCAACAGTACGGGTCACGGGTCGTGACCTCGACTGCGTGCAACCTCCCCATTCCAGCATGAGAATGTAGAAGGGAATAATAATGATTTGATGATGAGTCCATCTAAAACTTAATAAGTAAACTTAAAAAGCTTTTCACTGTACCTCGGTACACGTGACAATAAACTGAACTCAAACGTACTTCTAAACATGTTGCTAAAGACAGATACAAAAAGTTGGAGTAACTGAGTGGGACAGGCAGCATCTCTGGAGAGAAGTATTGGGTGACGTTTCTGCTGGTGCTGTGCGTTATTGTAGAGTCCTTTCCTCGCTCTGCACAACTATATTTTCCCACCTGCAGGACGCGCTCTTAACTTCTGCTGCGGACGGTGATGTCGGTCTCGGGGGCGCGCCCTGTGGTCTCCCGGGAGCGTCCCGCCCGCGTGAGCATTGACAGCGCTCGAGTGTGAAGGGGAGACTGTTGCAGGACTTTGCGCTCTCTCGGCTGCAGGAGATGTTGCAAAACCCCCCTCGATCAGCTCGGGGCCAACTTTGAGCTTTTGATGCTCGATTGGGAGGGAGTGTGCAGGAGAGGCGAGCGGCTCTGTAGCCCGGTGCAGATTGGGGTCGCCCGTTCTCGTGGTCTTGTCTCCCTGGGAGGGGGCACCGCTCGGGCTCTGTGGATGAACACGACCAGGTCGCTTATTTTATAGTTGCTCTGGTCTACGTGTAACTAACGAGTGATGTACAAAACCAGCATAAAGTGGATGCTTCCTGGGAAACAATTGGTGCTGCTTCTGTTCATGTGCTGCCCACTTTTCGGAGAGATTTACACAGGTATGGTGTTTAAAGTGGAAAACGTGAAAATAAAATGTCATCTTATACATCGTCAATTCACTGAACAACGCAGTTGCAAAATTATTCGTTTTTATGACATTTTCACAGATTTCCATTATGAACTTGCAGGTCTCAATCATGAATTTCGAGGTGCGCTTTCATGTTGTTGCGCAGACTATTTTCTAATTTTACTTGGTGACTTTAGATTTAGACGAAGAACGTGGATTGGAATTGTGACCGAATACTTCCTCAGAGGACATTTCCGACGATTTGACGTTTATTTTTCAATTATACCACTTTTTTTTCGAATTATGAGAACTTCAACGTTCTCATTAGAATTAATTTGCTGAATGGAACAGACTGAATAAAAAGGGCCTTGGGCATTTCTGTTTTTGTTTGCTTGCATTTTACATTTCTTCCTGATAGTCAATTTTGGTAATGTTATGGTACATGTCTATGTTTTAAAGACACGGTTATCATCTCCCCCTCCTGATGTCGTGGTCAATGTTTATTTCAGTCAATGCCCCAGAAATAGATTATTATTGTTGTCACCATCATCTTGCTGTGTGCACTGCTGCATCCCATGCGGCAACATTCTAGTGAATCTCCTCTGCACACACTGCAGTGCAACCATATTGTTCATTCACCTCACCCTCCAGTGATCTAAACAGCCCTTATAGAGATTCCCTCTGCACCTCTTCCAATCTCAGCTTTTATATTTGGTGCTCTCAACGTAGCCTCCTCAATATCGATGAGACCAAATGTTGACTTGGCGACCACTTAGCCGAGCAGTTGCGCTCTCTCTACAATGGCCACCTGGAACTCCTATTTGCAAGCCATTTTTAATTCATCTTCCCATTCCCACACCAACCTATCTGCCTTCAGATTCCACCATTGCAAGGGTGGGACGAAACAAGCTAGAAGAAAAGCAATTCTGCCTGGGTATCCACAACCCAGTGGCATGAACATTGAACTTTCCAACTTCAGGTAATCTGCTGGTCTTCTGCCCCTTCCTCTCTCCTTCTGATTATCCAGGCCCTCTCACACCCCCCCTTCTTTCCAATTCCCCCACCCTTATCAACCAGTTTCTCTTTGTCGCATCTGCCACCATCCATTTGGTTCTACGCTTCCTTTTTTTAAATCAGATACCATAATCTACAGCCCTTTGTTGTCTCCATTTATCATTTTCAATACTCTGTAACTGTCTCCAACCTTCCCTCCCCCTCTCTTGACTTAATCTCTCAAGCAACGCCTCCTCACCTGCATCCACCTATTGTTTGCCTGTTGTTGCTCCACAACTCCCCACCTCTTTAAACTGGCTCTACCTTTTAGTCCAGGTGAAGAGTTTCAACCTAAAATGTTGAAATTCATTTCCCTCCACAGTTGCTGCCTGACATGCTGAGTTCCTCCAGCAGTTTGTTTTTGCTCTACATCCCATCATTCGTAGTCTCTTGTTTCTCCATTTCCTTCTGATAGTGTTGTGGTCCCCCACAATGTTATTTTTATATATCCACAAGGCACTTACTGTTTATTTTGATATTCAATTTTACACAATACTCCTGTTGTAGCCTGTCTAATATTTTGTAAAATTGTACCGTAACCCTCTATTCCAATATGCCAAGCATCCTGTATGTATTCTTCACGATGGTGTCTGCCTGTGCTGTCACCTTCAGATGCCCTTGAACTTGTACACCAAGATTATTTTGTTCCCCACAGAGTGTGGTGGGTATATGGAATGAGCTGCAAGAGGAGGTAGTTGAGGCAGGTACCATAACAATTTAAAAAAGATATTTGAAAAGATGACTAAAAGATTAAAAGATGACTAGGAAAGGTTTAGAGGAAATCGGCCAAACTTGGGCAAATGAGATGGGGCATCTTGATTGACATGGAGAAGATCCTGTTTCAGTATTGTTTGACTCTATTACGCCCAAGGGCCCTATCTGTCATTGAGCATGTCCTACCCTTATTTGTCATCCCTAAGTGCATCACTTTGTATTATCAGGATTAAATTCCATCAACCATTGCCCTGTCCATTTAACAACTGATCAATACAATGCTGTAGCTTATGACTGACCTCCTCACTATCATCATCGCCACCAATTGCCATGCCATCAATAAACGCATTGATCATAGCTTCAACATATAGAAATTATGAATGTATACAACCAACCTTAAGGGTTTCAGTACTGACCCATTCATTAAACAAACCATCATTGTAGATGAGTCTCAACCTGAAACGTCACCCATTCCTTCTCCCCAGAAACACTGCCTGTCCCGCTGAGTTACTCCAGCATTTTGTATCTATCCTTCACCATCAACCTTTGTCTCACTAGAAAACTGATATTGAATTTAGTTTGCCATCTTTTCTAGGATTCCATGGGTTCTAACCATTTGGATCAACTTCCAATGTGGGACCTGGTCAAAGGGCATACTGAAGCCCAACAATGGAAATTTCTGGAACCTCTCATCAGTTTCATCCTTATTCCTGATATTCTGGTGAATGTGGCCTATCCAATATGTATTTACGAGGCTACAATGTCTAGAAATAAATGCAGTACCAACAACATATTCAGAGCTTTTTCCAGCCTGAGCTTAGTTTTCTCTTTTGATTTTAGCACCTTTCAGATAAAGGATGATATTCCATGACACATTTAAAGTATCTTTTATATTATCTTTCAAGTCAAATACAATTGCCAGGTAATCAATTTATTACATATTATCTAAGTCTTTGACATTGAGAGTGTCTCAGAGCAGTAGATGTAATAATTAATAACTGCAAGGAACATTAATTAATAGTTTTAATATCGACTCAAGGAATAAAGAAAAGCACAAGATGTTTACAGGCTTCCTCTTGTATATATTGCTCTTACTGATTCATTATGGCATGACATTATTCTGACCACAGAAATTGACTGTTCTGTTCAAAACACCAGACGTTTCTTTGTTTAGCAACAAGGATATAATTCATTATTCTGTGTCCAATTGACAAATTTTCTGTACCAAGACTGCCTTGGCTGTCTTCCCGAATTAAGCTCTACATTTGCCACAGTTTTGTTCACTGTGTTGGTTCAATTTGTCTACCCACAGTTTTGTTCAATCTATCAGTTGGTTCTTTCCTGATTTCTGCTAATATCTGCACTATTTTCTGTGCTAAATGATCATGTCTTCAGGACCAACTGTAATGTTCCTTGGTCACATCTGTACAGGCTAGCACTGATCTGAAAGGCATAAATGTCATCCTGCAGTTGAAGACTTTCCTTCTTTTACATTGTCCTTCAAGATTGAGCATGACTTACTTCCACTCCAGTCTTGTAAATTCTGTGGTGGTTGATGAAGCCCACAGACTTTGCCACAAGGAGGTGCATGACAGAGGTGCTTGATAGAGGTGCTTCAGAGGGGTGCTTGAGAGGGGTGCTTGAGAGGGGTGCTTGATAGAGGTGCTTGATAGGGGTCCTGGCTGGGTGATTTGAAAATTGCAACTCCTTGCGACATTTCTACTGGGTATTTATGTGCTCTGAACAAATGGACTGGAGGCACGCTATGCCATCTGGAATGCTCGTCTTCCAGTTTGAAAGGTCATCGATCAGGGATTCCTACAAATAAATGTGAATGTTAAACTTTTTCAGGGAGGTTCTGACAATATTCCTGATATTTTTTCTTTGGTGCACAAACATTTGATGGATGCTAACGTCATAGTTGTGGGACCTGCCTGTTGAACTGATCTGGCAAAGCAAACCATGGCGGTATTGCACAGTGCATCTTGAATTAATTCAACCAAGTCCTGCCTAGTACTTCTTGAAAGCAACAAATTTGGTACTCTTTTGGTCCATTTGGTAATCTTTAGTGTATTTTGAGCCTTGATGTTTGGGAAGTTGGTCTGGGTGAGTTTGTTGACATTGTTTTCCATATCCTGCTGATGGGTTTGGAGGATTTCAGATGTAGCATTGGTGTCTCGCCAATGCTTTGATTTACCTGCTGTGGGTAGACTTTGACTTGGACATATAAATGGGCAGGGATCTCTGCTGCCTGGTGGACCATGAGCTGTGTACCATATTTGAGATCATGATATTTAAAACAGCCTTTCCCTCAGGCAACCAAAGGTTTTGCTGGTGCACAGAACATGATAGAGAATCTCATCGTCAATGTGATTTCAGTGAGAGATGATTCCTGAGTCATGGGAAGTGGTCCTTGTTTTTCAAGGTCTTTTTATTGTTGGATGGCACAATTGTACAATGAGAGCAGGTTGGTCGGGTACTTTCAGTTGACTAAGTGTAAGGCTGATTCTCTCATACTGTTGCAGTTGTAGTACTTACTCCTTGTTACTTTTTGGTCTTTTGCCTTCTAATGAAATCCCTGCCTACATTGCGTTATCTTTAATCAACATAATTTAAAATAGAACACAGAAAAAAATTTGTGGATTCTAGAAAGTTAACACAAGAACAGAAAATTCCAGAATTGCGCAGCAGATCCATTAGCGAACATGGATATCAACTGTTAATTTTGGCAGTGGAGGCCAAATCACTAGATGGATCAGCCATGAATGGTGATGCTGGCTCGAAGGGCCAAATGGCCTCCTCCTGCACCTATTTTCTATGTTTCTAATTTAACCAGTGCGGTTCCATTCAGTTTCTATAATTTTTAACTTGTCGGTTTCCTACAACTAATCAGCTGAACGTTTCAGGTATTTTGTAATTTTGTTTCAATGTCTATTTCCTTTGCCTCTGCACATCCTGTTTGGTTTTGAAAAAGTAAAAAGATGCCAGCTAATACCTCAAACCGTGAGATTTGACAGAGATTGGTGCACAAAATTTGATGGCTGCTAAAGTCATAGTTCTGGGATCTGCCTGTTGATCTGGCAAAGCAAACCATGGTTGTATTGCACATTGCATCTTGAATTAATTCAACCGTCCTGCCTAGTTCTTGAAAGCAGCAAATTATCTTAAAGCATTATCATTGGCATTGAATTAGCATTAAAGCACAAAAGTTCTGCTTTTAAATACAATAAATAATATTGATGAAGTTTGGACATCAATGAAGGTATCAGGGCAACATACTGTTATTGTCACTTTTGAAATGTTTAGTTCAGAAATTAGATTAAACAAGAAAGAATCACACAGACAGTTGAAATATAATCATAAATATATAGTTAAATTTTAATGAAAAACTTATAAAAGAACTGTCTAGATTATTTTGAAGTATGGATTATATCTAATATTCTGAAGTGTAACATTATACTTTTGATGAAGCATTAATATGGTTTTGATTAACTAGTATTACAATGTTTTTGAGTTAACTTTCTGTTGAACTTACTGATATTCTCCACAGACTCGCATCTGATTCTGATTTAAAAAAAATTCTGTTGATGAATTAAAAAAGATTATAGCCATCCGAAATGTATTGACTGTTTCTTACGTCGCTTCTGTAACTGCCTTCTTAATCTGGTTTGTGCTTGGGCGACAGTATGTAGTACTCCATTGAAATGTTTTGGTTCGACTTCTTGAAATACTAGTGACAACAAATGATCACAAAGACGACTTTAAGCGTCATCAAGTTGTCAGTCCACCTCTGTCTCAATTATTTGATAAAACAGCTCTGTGAAAATATTAGCCTAATGGAGGAACATCGGTTTTGCACCAGCAAGGACCTTAATAGGGACATTGAAAGAAGCCTGAAAGCTTTTAAAATCTATTATGTCATGCAGAGTACTCAAATGTGTCCAGTAAATGGTGTTCTTCCCAGATTTTAAACCCAATTTCAACATCTGTAAATTTGAATTACTCACTGGTGATAGGTTTTGCTTAAAAACAATGTTTTTTTATTACTAATTTTTGCATGTTTAACTGTAGTAGTAAACCAATATCAAGATATCATTCTTGATACTTAAAAATAAATAGACTTCCATGCTAATTTAAAACAAAAACTCAAAATTACTGAACAATTATATTGGCTAAGAGTAGATTATATATTTATCAATGTTTATAGAGTCATACAGCATGGAAACAGGCCCTTGCCCGCACCGCCTAACATATCCCATCTACACTAGTCCCACCTGCCTTCATTTGACCCATATCCATCTAAACCTATCCATGTACCTGTCTAAAAGTTTCATAAACACTTTGCGATAGCACCTTCCTCGACTACCTCCTCCAGCAGCTGTTCCATGCATCCACCAACATTTGGGTGAAAAAGTTACCGCTCAGGATCCTATTAAATCGTTTCCCCTTCACCTTAAACCTACTGTGTGTCTTCTGGTTCTCTATTTTCCCATCTCTGGGAAGGATACTTGTACATCTTCACAAGGTCACCCCTCATCCTCCTGCGCTCCAAGGAATAGAGTCCAAGCCTGCAGAGCCTCTCCCTATAGCTGGGGCCTACGAGTCCTGGCAACATCTTCATAAATCTTCTCTGCACTCAGGGCCGGCCTTAGGAGTTGCGGGGCCCAATTGGGAACAATTTTGGTGAGCCCCAAGTTCCCAGCCAAGGTCTGTAGATTCATATAAATATAATTAAAGTCTATTATAGACTTTATATCTCTATGCTAGAATGGAAAGTAATCAAAATGTGCACTTAAAAAGTGCATGCAACTTAATGGACCAAACAGATCTAAGCTACATTTTAATATAAAATTGTATACATGTAAGCCTACAAGTAACAAACAAAATGTGTAGATCACCTCTGAAAAGTACATAGTTACAATACCACTTGTTTTAGTGACTGAAATGAGAAAAAAGTAATTTAATTAAATAGATCCTGGAAAACCAATAACCATTGGTGAAAAACCAGTCCAGGCATTAAATTTTGGGCTTCAGCCCCATCCTACCCTTAGGGCTTCTACCCCATCCTAACTTAGTTGTGAGTGTTAGTTGTCCGTGCGTGATGTGTGTGTGTTAGTTGTCTGTGCGTTATGTGTGTGTGGGAGGGAAGGAGAGAAGGGAGGGAGGAAGAGGAGTGAGGGAGAGAGAAAGAGAGAAGGGAAGCAAAGATCCTATAGCTTGCTATATGCTCTTTGGGAGGAAGCACAGAAGGGAGGGAGGTAAGTAGAGAAAGGAGGGAGAGAAGGAGAGAGAAGGGATGGAGCGAATGAGAGAAGGGAAAAGAGGGAGTAAGGAGGGAGAGAAGGAGAGAAAGGAGGGAGGGAAGGAGAGAAGGGAGGGAGAGGGCCAGCGGTGGGAGCGGATGCCGGGGTCCGGGCGGACGGGTGTGAGCTGAGGCTGATGTTTGTAAACGTTGCTCCAACCCCCGGCCCGGCTCTCTGTGTATTGTTCACCGCGTCTCCCCGGGTAGAGAGAGAGGGGTGGAGCCGAGACTGTGTGCGTGAAGCACGGCGACTGGAGGGACCGGAGCGCTGCTGTGAGCGAACAACTCACCTCCCCCTCTTCCCCCTTCTCCATTACCCCTCACACCCCCCTCCCCGTTTACCCCTTTCTTCCCCCTCCACCCCTCTACTCTCTCTCTCTCCGCCCCTCTCTCCCCGCTACACCCGGGATAGATCTACCCGAACCGAGAGTAGATGACTCTGGCGTGGTGCCCAATTGGGACTCGCGGGGCCCAATTGGGAGCAATCGGTCCAATCGGCTTAAGGCCAGCCCTGTCTGCACTCTTTCCAGCTTGACAACATCTTTCCTATGACATGTTGCCCAGAACATCTACTAATACAAATAATCTTTTTCAATACTCTCTGTGGTTTGGTCAGCCTTATAATTAACGAATGGCAACAATTTGACTGTGGCCCTAACATTTTATCTTGTTCATTTCACTAACTATTTTAATACTAGCCCTGCCCCACGGTACGTGTTCATTCCAAGAGCTCTCCCGAGTTTAAAAAAATCAAACTCGTGGTAAGCACGGAGAATGAACATAGCGGATACGTTGGAGCTCGGGGACGTCTCTTAGTGGCTCGTAACGCTAACGGCAGGTAAGCGCGGGAAGACTCGTGAAGATTTTTCAACATGTTGAAAAATGTCCACGAGAGTCCCGAGTACCGATGAGTGGACACTACCGTAAATCTCAGTTCGAATCAGGGCAAACTCGGGAGAGCTCTTGGAATGAACTCGTACCATGGGGCAGGGCTTTAAGAGGTAAATTTCATAATGAATGAAATCAAATTGCTTTCAAGTGAGAGACTAACAAGCTTCTGGAATTTGTTGAACCCATGCAATGCAGGTCAGATACTTGAAGGCATTTGAAATAAAAATAGTTGATCCCTGCATTCCCCAGAAGAGGAGTTTATATTGATAGGGTTGTTTATGAGACTAGCATGTTATATAAATTGTTTCTGTTCTATTTTGACTGTGATTAATGTTTGTAGTTAAACATGAATTAAAGAGTTACCGTGTAACTATTCCAGAATATTCACGGCAGAGCTTATTTTTTTTATAAAAATGTTAATATTATTAACTTGACAAGAAGGAATTTAAGCACACAGATAACTTGAAATAAAAGCTATGAATTTAGAAAAAAAAGATAGTTTGTACCAGTATTCTTTGAGGCCTAACATTAAGATATGGACCTGAAATGTTAACCTTGTTTCTTAATCTTTAGAAGCTTCCTGAACTAAGTATTTATAGCATGGTTTTACGTTTGGAAGTTGTCGGAATTTTGGGAGGATTATTTCAGTCATGATACGTTGTGCAAAATATTTAATTTTTGTACGATCTAAAGGGAAAGAGGATTAAGATAATGTTAATGTGCATTTTTTTAATTGATCTGAAACTAATTCATCATTGGGTTAGTGGTACAGATGGAAGCTGTCTAGTCAGGAACCCATGACATCTGACTGGTGCCAGAACACAGAATATCGAGGCCACAGAAATTGCCCCTGATCTGCTTCCTCTGAACGAAGAGCCCTTCTTTAAGTGTAGACTGCCTGTGCCATGTAAAGATTCTGAGAACTAAGCCCAGCCCAAAATTTCCACAAGTCGTAAACACTGTCAGCTGAGATTGCTGTCGGCTAAGGTCATAAAAGTTGCACTGGTAGGTTAATTGGCTGCAGATTAGTACAGATCTTAGTAAATTTTAGTTAATTTTAGGTCCTAATTAGAGTTAGTAAATTGCATAACAACGGGAGTTACCAGTCTGCAGAATACCAGATTGGAGAAGTTCAACCTATACTTTGGCAAGAAAACGTTACATTTTCACTCTAATGTCTTCACACAGACGTGTAAAAGGCTTAATTCCAATGAATGCAAATACAGCTGTGCAGCTTGTTATTGACTGGTGCGTCTCTCGCATACTGAGAAGGTTGAATGCTTCCTGCTACATTGCAAATCATTTGCTGTTTACTTTTTTAAAAAACTTTTTTTTTCTTTTCAGAATAGAACAGAAAATGAGAGGTCAAGATAGAAAAGAAAAGAATATCATAAGCTGTAGTGTTAGTTCGTGAGATAGTAAAGAAAGCCCAAATAAAAGGTAGAAGTGGACAGAGTAGAAAAAAGAGAAGAAAAAGACATAGAGAGACAGAAAGGAAATAAAAATAAAGAGATTGAGAGAGATATACCTATTTAATATCTTTATCCTCCCTTCACCCGCTTCTGATTTGCTGTTTACTTTAATGAAGTTCTATGTAAAGAGCTAGCTTTTATTTACATAAAGGCTTTGACAAAGTTGTATGTTCTGAGTCATTGCATAATAAAATGGCAGTTTTAAGAGGATAGCAACTGCTGGGCCCATGGTACTTGTTTGCATGATTTAAACTAAAGCCCTATTGCTAGAAATGTGGCCCCACACTTCTCCTTTAAGCTCCCACCTTAAAGTTACACCCACTAGTTTTTGACATTTCAACCCTAGCAAATATGTTCTGTTTACAATATAACCATATAACAATTACAGCACGGAAACAGGCCATCTCGGCTCATCAGCGCCTCTACTTCCTGAGAAGATTACGGAGAGTCGGATTGTCAAGGAAGACTCTCTCTAACTTCTACAGGTGCACAGTTGAGAGCATACTGACCGGTTGCATCGTGGCTTGGTTCGGAAATTTGAGCGCCCTGGAGAGGAAAAGATTACAAAAAGTAGTAAACACTGCCCAGTCCATCATCGGCTCTGACCTTCCTTCCATCGAGGGGATTTATCGCAGTCGCTGCCTCAAAAAGGCTGGCAGTATCATCAAAGACCCACACCATCCTGGCCACACACTGATCTCCCTGCTACCTTCAGGTAGAAGGTACAGGAGCCTGAAGACTGCAACAACCAGGTTCAGGAATAGCTACTTCCCCTCAGCCATCAGGTTATTAAACCTGGCTCGGACAAAACGCTGATTATTAGCAACCACTTTCTGTTATTTGCACTACCAGTTTATTTATTCATGTGTGTATATATTTATATCATGGTATATGGACACATTTATCTGTTTTGTAGTAAATGCCTACTATTTTCTGTGTGCTTAAGCAAAGCAAGAATTTCATTGTCCTATACAGGGACACATGACAATAAACTCACTTGAACTTGAACAAGTCCGTGCCGAACAACTTTTTTCCCTTAGTCCCACCTGCCTGCACTCATACCATAACCCTCCATTCCCTTCTCATCCATATGCCTATCCAATTTATTTTTAAATGATACCAACGAACCTGCCTCCACCACTTCCACTGGAAGCTCATTCCACACCGCTACCACTCTGAGTAAAGAAGTTCCCCCTCATGTTACCCCTAAACTTCTGTCCCTTAATTCTGAAGTCATGTCCTCTTGTTTGAATCTTCCCTATTCTCAAAGGGAAAAGCTTGTCCACATCAACTCTGTCTATCCCTCTCATCATTTTAAAGACCTCTATCAAGTCTTCTGATCTATGCCTCTCATAATTTTATTGCTGGAAATGTGGGTATTGCTGGAAATGGGAGAGGGATTCCTTCAGAGGGCTCTCCTGGAACAGGTACAGTAGATTCTTCTGGATTACAGTTAGGACCATTATCTCCAGGAGAAATCCACAGCACTTATGACAGACATGGTCCATTACAAATCCCCCCATATTGGCTCCACCTCCATTGAATTTCCATTCAAATGATCAACGTTTGAGCAGTTCATCAATGCAGACATTATTTGCTGTGACCCTCAAGCATCACAAAATATGCTTTTGACCAGATCATAAGCAAGCAACAAACACAGCGAATATTGTTAGACTGCCTTATGGGAAATTTAAGGGGAAAGTATACAGTTAATGGCAAGATGGGATGGGAGATTGCTACCTTCACGTGGTCTGCCCTGTTTCGACCAATGCAATCAACCTGGCATGCACAATCAAATAAGATCAAATAGAACAAGTTGTCCTCCAACTTTAGGCTGTGCACGCCATACGTAAGAAGAAGAATGGCAAGATCAAGCATTGATGTGGTAGAGGGATCTCAGGGTCTAAATCCAAAGCCAAAGCGGTAACACAAGTAAATAAGAGTGGTAAAGAAGGCAGATGGCATGCTTGCCTTCACATGACATGGCATTGAGTTTAAGAATCAGGAACTCTTGTTGCAGCTTTATAAAACTTTGGTTTGGCCGCCTTTGGAGTATTGTGTGCAATTCTGGTCGCCCCATTGCAGGAAGGATGTGGAGACCTTGAAGCAGGTGCAGAAAAGATTTACTAGAATGCTGCCAGGACTACAGGATATTAGCTATAAGGAGAGGTTGGACAAACTTGGGAATGTTGGAAGGAATGTTGGAGGCTGAGGGGAAACCTAATTTAAAATTATGAGAGGCATAGATATTGTAAACAGAACATATTTACCAGGGTTGAAATGTCAAAAACTAGAGGGTGTAACTTTAAGGTGAGAGTTTAAAGGAGAAGTATGGGGCCAGTTTCTTACACATAGAGTGGTGGATGCCCTGTACACAGTGCCAAGGGTGGTGGTGGTGGTGGCAGATTCAACAATGGCATTTTAGAGGCTTTTAGATAGGCACATGGATGTGCAGTGAATGAAGTGATGTGGCTCTTTGAGTAAACCAAACTGAAGAAATCGAAAATGCAGATGCCTGGACAAATAAAGAGCATAAATTAGGTGGTTGATGAATGATGATTAATAAGATGATAAATTATTTCACTCGACCAAATCTGCGCTTAATCTCTTTCCATCCCAACACATCTAACTCCATAAAAGATTTTCCCTTTTTCCTGGTTTCTGGCTTCTGCCTAAATGAATATCTTCTCTTTAAATACGCCTTGTGGTAGTGAGTTCCATGTTTTGGCCGCTCTGTAGGTCAAGAAGTCTTTTAACTGAATGTTCTGTTTGAATCCCTGCATTAGAGGTGTCTAGATTTCTGTATTTTATATAAAGAGTTTTAGCTTGCCAGATATTAACTTTTATTATTGTCCTGTTCCTTTCTTAAAGGTAATTCTCTATTAACACTCGATTCGGAACTCAATGGACAGTAAGTACTATGATCAGAGTCAGCTATTTAACAGTATATTTTTGAAGATCCTCAGATTATGTTAATCCAAGTAAGGGTTTGCACGGTTTAATGGAGATGCAAGAAACTGCAAATGCTGGAATCTGGAGCAAAAAACAAAGTGTTTGGGGAATCTAGTGGATCGAGCAACATCTGGGAGGGATTGGATGGACAATGTTTGGTCATGAGCCTTCTTCAGAATGATTGAGTTGGGGAGAGGCGACGGGGAGCTGGAAAAGATAGGTGGGGTGGAGCAAAACCTGGTAAGTTGTAGTCGACAGGTGTGGTGGGGGGGTTGATGGCGATTGGCCTATGGTGGAGTAAGGTACAAAGGCCAGAGATGAAAAAGATAACAGGGTGTTAGATAAAGAAGAAACCTGGAGGGGTGAAATGTATTGTCCGAGGAAGGGATAGGGGATCAACGTCATTCCATTGCATTCCAACCTATATTTCCGAAGTTTTTTAAAGTTTTAATAGTTTATTTGAAAAAATTAACTGCTTTTCAGTGGGAGAATCTTGCAGCACTTTCCATTGATGATGTCACAGTGCCATCTCACAGATGTCCAATCACAATGGATCTCATTTACATATGACTGATTCCTGGGATGTCAGGACTTTCATATGAAGAAAGACTGGATAGACTTGGCTTGTACTCGCTGGAATTTAGGAGATTGAGAGGGGATCTTATAGAAACGTACAGGATTCTTATGGGGTTGGACAGGCTAGATGCAGGAAGATTGTTCCCGATGTTGGGGAAGTCCAGGACAAGGGGTCACAGCTTAAGGATAAGGGGGAAATCCTTTAGGACCGAGATGAGAAGAAACTTTTTCACACAGAGAGTGGTGAATCTCTGGAACTCTCTGCCACAGAGGATAGTTGAGGCCAGTTCATTGGCTATATTTAAGGGAGTTGGATGTGGCCCTTGTGGCTAAAGGGATCAGGGGGTATGGAGAGAAGGCGGGTACGGGATACTGAGTTGGATGATCAGCCATGATCATATTGAGTGGCGGTGCAGGCTCGAAGGGCCGAATGGCCTACTCCTGCACCTATTTTCTATGTATCTATGTATCTATGACATCACAATGGGACAGGGGTGGGAGATTGCAACCTTCACCTGTTTCCACAAATGCAATCAACCTGCTGTGCACAATCAAATAAGATCAAATAGAACAAGTTGTCCCCGTCCCTCTCTACCCCCCTCCCTATCCACCCCCTCCCTATCTACCGCTCTCCCTATCTACCCCCTCTCTACCCCCTCTCTACCCCCTCCCTCTCTACCCCTCTCCCTGTCTAACCCCTCTCCCTGTCTAACCCCTCTCCCTGTCTAACCCCTCTCCCTGTCTAACCCCCCTCCCATTCTAAACCCCTCCCTCTAACCCCCCCTCCCTACCAACTCCCTCTCTACCCCCTCCCTCTCTACCCCCTCCCTCTCTACCCCCTCCCCCTCCCTCCCCTCCCTCTCTGCCCCTGCCCGCCCCCCCCCCCTCCCTCTCTACCCCCACCCCCCCCTATCTAGGGAGTGGTGAGTATTGGGACATATGGGTGATTTGTGGAGTATTGCGTTCGGGGACTATACTCCCCCGTAACGCCGCGGTCCCCCCCCTACCCCTCAATCACTACCCCCTTCCCCTCCCTCTACCCTCCCTCTCTACCCTCTCACCCTCTCCCTCCCTTCCCCCCTCCCTCTATCTCTCTACCCCCCTCCCTCTCCCTCTAACCGCGCCTGCGCAGTTGGGGGCTATGCGTGAGTGGATAGGGCAGGTGATGGGGAAAAGGAGCAAATGAATGATATTAATATAATAACAAGGGGGGGGGGGGTTAGTGTGAGTGTGGGGGGTGGTTAGTGTGTAGGTGTGGTGCCGCAGGCCACCCCCTCCCCCCACAACCACACGTTGAGGGAACGGGTCCCACTTTGTCTAGTAACAAATAAAAGTGTTTGTTAATGCTTAAGTATGCTGTGAATACCAATAATTTGCTTATATTTAGAATTTGAGTATGACTCGCATCACATAATGGGCAAGCAATCATTCTTGTAAGCATTAGGCCGTGGGCCGAGGTGCCAAAATGGCTCTAGATTTTACCTTTCGTGACCCATGTCCGGTATCTACTTGAAATTTGGAACAGATTTAGATAAAACATCAGTGATAAGGAATTCATAACTCGTCAGTGCAAAAAGTTGCACACTAATTGATTAAGCTAATTAGAAAAAATAACAGCGTTCTCTTGTGCTCAATAATATAAAGCTGTATATGGGAATATTGAATACGGGACTCCCGCAGAGGTCCTAGTTTTCACCGGCTCCTGAACCTATCTAATTAATGGGTGAGGGCAGATCCTGTGCGTTCCCCAATTTACTGAACCCCACTGACTGCCAGTATGCAGAGTGGGGGTCACGGCCATAGTGGGACTGGGGCACTGCCAGGCTAGGGGAAGGCTAAGGCATCTTCTACTGAGAGGAAAATGCCTAACCCTAACTCGCCCCCCTTCTAGAACTGCCCACGGCTGGAGCTGGAGCCGCTTTGAGACCGGCTGCGGGCTCCATACGTGTGGCCGCTCAGCGCGTCCACCTGAGCCAGCGTGCCCTTCTGGATCATCAGCAGCAGCCCACCCGACGCCACGATTACACCGAATGTCAACATGGTAGGGAGCAGCACTGCCCTGCACGCCGCCCAGGCTGCCTCAGCACCCCCATAGCGCCGGCTCCGTCAGTCAAAGATAAATCAGTTGTAAAACAAAATTATCAGCAAACTCATTACCTTTCTTCCTTCAAAACCTTGCTATTGTTGTGATGTTATTAGGAGGCAGCCATGATCCCAGTGTGCTCGCTGCCTAGCTGGCATGAAACAAAGTGCTTTGATTGGACAATTACTACTCGGAAAATTGGAGGTTTTTCTCATATTTTAAAATTATGTGCAGGTTTTGTTCAAGACGAGTTTCAGGTATAATTTATATAATATTTTTACACAATATGGTATAAATACAGGTAGATACGTGATTTGCGTCACGAAATGAAACGAAAAAGCACCTCGGCCCACGGTCTACATTGAACTATGAACGCCCTGGTTCATGAATGAAGTTACAGATAAAAAAAAAAAAATTAGATCCATTGATATAGTATCTCTACCATAACATAAACATCCTAATATAAGAACTTGATGGAAGAATTAGCTACAAGAGATTGACTCAGAGTCACAAAAGGAGATATTATGGTACTGACTTTAGTGTCATCAATTTACTGTCTTAAGATGAATAGTCAGTTGTAATTCTGACAGCTACACTGTAGGTCTTTCTTTCAAACTAGCCAGAGGGCTAAGTACATTTGCAACTGCAAAAAATCAATGCCATTACCATAATATTACCAAGCACCAAAAACATTTTTCTTAACAAGAATAATTTATTTTCTGCAGTGAAGGAGATGGATTCTGTCAGCGATACAGAGGAGTTACATGTGCTCGATTCATTAAAGACGATAACATTTATGTTGAATCCCTCGATATGCAGGAGGAAATTGAAAACCAAATTATTGGTAAGTACAGCAGAGGAGCGATCATTTCTACTGCTTCCCTCTGGAAAAAAACCCCACTGAAATGTTTATTATCCTCTGGAATGACACTTCAATCGCAGTAGCATTTTCATTTTAATATAATATTAGATTATTTTTTACATTATGCTTTTTTGCGACATTTTAATTTTAATTCATCAATGCGAAGTCTCGAACCCCTCCCCCCCCCCCCCCCCCCCCACCGCCCACCGGAAAAGGTGTGGCTTTCATGGAGTGATTGACAGGAGAGAGATTCTCAACATTTAAAAAAAAACTAATAACACTTTTATTTTTCATTGATGGGAAGAATTCTCTGCACCTGCTCAGCGGAGGGGGACTGAGTAAGATGGCCAAAAATCACAGCCATAAGTGGTAGCGTTTTATCTAAAATCAATATACAGTGCAAACAGGAAGTAAGTGCATTTGCAGTAGTGCCTTTTAACTTCAAGCCAAAGCACCCAAGCCACCATTTGCAATAATAGTGCCTTTCAACTTCAAGTCAAAGCTCCCAAGCCACCATTTGCAGTAAGTAGTGCCTTTCAACTTCAAGCCAAAGCACCCAAGCCACCATTTGCAGTAAGTAGTGCCTTTCAACTTCAAGCCACCATTTGCAGTAAGTGGTGCCTTTCAACTTCAAGCCAATCCACCCAAGCCACCATTTGCAGTAAGTAGTGCCTTCCAACTTCATGCCACCATTTGCAGTAAGTGGTGTCTTTCAACTTCAAGCCACACCCAAGCCACCATTTGCAGTAAGTAGTGTCTTTCAACTTCAAGCCACACCCAAGCCACCATTTGCAGTAAGTAGTGCCTTTCAACTTCAAGCCAAAGCAACCAAGCTACCATTTGCAGTAACTATTGCCTTTCAACTGCAAGCCACAATTTGCAGTAAATAGTGCCTTTCAACTTCAAGCCAATGCACCCACGCCCCCCATTTACAGTAAGTAGTGCCTTTCAACTTCAAGCCACACCCAAGCCATCATTTGCAGTAAGTAGTGCCTTTCAACTTCAAGTCAAAGCTCCCAATCGACCATTTGCAGTAATAGTGCCTTTCAACACATGCCACCATTTGCAGTAAGTAGTGTCTTTCAACTTCAAGCCAAAGCTCCCAAGCCACAATTTGCAGTAAGTAGTACCTTTCAACTTCAAGCCAAAGCTCCCAATCCACCATTTGCAGTAAGTAGTGCCTTTCAACTTCATGCCACCATTTGCAGTAAGTGGTGTCTTTCTACTTCAAGCCACACCCAAGCCACCATTTGCAGTAAGTGGTGTCTTTCAACTTCAAGCCACACCCAAGCCACTATTTGCAGTAAGTAGTGCCTTTCAATTTCAAGGCACACCCAAGCCAACCGGGGGGGGGGGGGGGGGGGGGGGGGGGGCGCTTTTTGGAGTGCTAGTATGAACCATTTTAGAACCAATAAACATTTTTATTTGCAAGCTTTAGAACCAATAGACACTTTTTGCAAGCTTTAGAACCAATAGACATTTTTTGCAAGCTTTAGAAGCAATAGACATTTTTTTGCACGCTTTAGAAGCAATAGACATTTTTTTGCAAGTTTTAGAATAGAGGCACTTTTTGCAAGCTTTAGAAGCAATAGAGACACTTTTTGCAAGCTTTAGAAGCAATAGAGACACTTTTTGCCAGCTTTAGAACCAATAGACATATTTTTTGCCAGCTTTAGAACCAATAGACATATTTTTGCCAGCTTTAGAACCAATAGACATATTTTTGCCAGCTTTAGAACCAATAGACATATTTTTGCCAGCTTTAGAACCAATAGACATATTTTTGCCAGCTTTAGAACCAATAGACATATTTTTGCCAGCTTTAGAACCAATAGACATATTTTTGCCAGCTTTCGAACCAATAGACATATTTTTGCCAGCTTTAGAACCAATAGACATTTTTTTGCAAGCTTTACAACCAATAGACATTTTTTTTGCAACCTTTACAGCCAATAGACATTTTTTGCAAGGTTTAGAACCAATAGACATTTTTTGAAAGCTTTAGAACCAATAGACACATTCTGCAAGCATTTTAGAACCACTAAGGGCACTTACATTTGAGTAGACGTGTTCAGTGTTATTCACAGCTCAGAGAAACGTGACCCTCTGCCTTCCTCCAGCTTGCAGACACTGATTGAGGCACACCACTTCCTGGTTTTATAGTCCCTCCCCCCTGCCGCCAGCGGGGGCAGCAGAGAGAATGGGGAATTTTGTAAAAACATTAATATCTCTGTCATTTTTAATCAACGGGAAAAATCCTCGGCACACATGCGGCGGAGGGGGGCTCTGAGCAAGGTGGCCAAAAATGACAGCCGTAGGTCGCGGCGTTCTCTCGGAAATCGCAGCACAGATGGACAAAACCGGTCAAGAACAGACTTTTAGTAATATAGATAGATTATAAAATTCCAGAATTTGCAGTTTTCAAATTTTCTTTTTACTTCTTTATGGTTGTGTGAACTATTGCACTTGTCTCTGTTTCGTAAGAGCTGTTTAATGATGGAGGATTATGTATTTTAAGACTAATGTAATATAAAGTAAAAATGAAAGTAAGCTTATCAATCTTAAAATAAAACACTCTTTAAATTTGTTATATCTAGTAGACAGCAGCTATAGAATTTAAATATTCACCAATTAACTAGCCAAGTGTAAGGTGCAAGAAGGAACTGCTGATGCTGGTTTAAACTGAAGTGATCTTTAACAGTCTGCCATTTTTCTGTTGTATATCTGAATTTGACCTTGTGAAAAGTTATAAGCATGTTCTGGATGTAATTATATGTAGTGGTGGAAGTTTTGATGGAAACTATATTTGCGATGAATGATTTGCAGTTTGAGGAAGCTATGGGAGAATGGAAATTCTTCAATGTCTTGATAGGTTTGCAATAGCTGCAACTTTGTGCAGGATGCCCAACAGCTGGATTATAACCATATAACCATATAACAATTACAGCACGGAAACAGGCCATCTCGGCCCTACAAGTCCGCGCCGAACAATTTTTTTCCCTTAGTCCCACCTGCCTGCACTCATACCATAACCCTCCATTCCCTTCTCATCCATATGCCTATCCAATTTATTCTTAAATGATACCAACGAACCTGCCGCCACCACTTCCACTGGAAGCTCATTCCACACCGCTACCACTCTCTGAGTAAAGAAGTTCCCCCTCATGTTACCCCTAAACTTCTGCCCTTAATTCTGAAGTCATGTCCTCTTGTTTGAATACACGTGTTTGTTTCTAATACACGCAAGGCTTAAGCGGTTGTCCATGATAAAATAGTGCTGAGACTATGGGCCTCGATGTGAGGGGAGGAGATGGGTTGTAGTCAGGAATATTAGGAGGATAGGACATTGGACACTGGAGCGGCATTTTTGATCAGTCATTGTAGAATGGAGCAAGGTGGCCGAGTGCATAACCTTACTTCCTTGGAGAGATTAGACCAACAATTGGGTGGAGTTTTGATATGTGGTCACACCCCAGTGTGGGGTGGTAGGCAGATACCCAAACAAGGCAGTTCGATCAATACAAATTGGTGGAGTGAATACACCAGGTGAAGGAATGGGATTCTAGAACATTTGGTAATGGAGTTGGGAAGCATATGTCGAGGATGTTATTTTAAAAAGTTCTTGCCCACAAGGCAGGGGACAACTCTGACTCATGGTACGTATGCCTGACGCCCCATGTATGCAAAAGTTATCAAGAACTGTAGTTTCTTTATATCATGGAGGGAGAACCTGGTAAGCGATAGGCGAGTCAAATGGAGAGAAGGATATGGAGGAGGGGAAAGAGGGAAAATAAAAGGGAAATGTGGGACTCTAGGATTGGAAATGGGCATAGGGAGGAGAGGAAAGGAGCTGGATGACTGGGATACTGGGAGAAGTGTATGCACACGGGTTGGAGGGAGTAATATCTGGATTACATTGCAATCAAGTTCATATCGCATCTAGCTATGACCATTTATTTTGAATAATGTTTGCAGCATTGCTCTGGCAAGAAAGTGGTTTGATTGTTCGATATTTCTGATTCACTATGTATCAAAGTAAAAGAGTAATATTAGTATTCATAGACTAAAATGATTAGAAATGTAGGAATCCCCATAGATCTAACAGAAAAGAATAAGTTTAAGAATAAGTTTGCAAGATCAGAGAAACACTCAGTAGATCAAGCTGCATCAATGTGGACAAATAGGCTGAGGCTTGGGGTTAAGGACACTTCAATAAACTGGAAAAGGGAGAAAACAGGCAAGGTTTAGTTTGCAGGGAGATGAAAGTGGAGAGAACAGAGGGAATGTCTGCAAGGTGTAGAATATATCTGTAAAGTGAGAAAATTTGTGCCTGTGGAATTCTTTGCCACAGAAGGCTGTGGAGGCAAAGTCAGTGGATATATTTATGGCAGAGATAGATAGATTTTTGATTAGTACAGGTGTCAGAGGTTATGTGGAGAAGGCAGGAGAATGGGGTTAGGAGGGAGAGATAGATCAGCCATGTTTGAACGATGGAGTAGACTTGATGGCCCAAATGACCTAGTTCTGCTCCTATCTCTTATGATTTTGTGAGAATATGTTTTGAATCTACACAATGACCGACCAATGCTATCAATTGGCAACTAAGCCTTTGGCTTATCATATTGTCAATAGATTTTTACTTTTATATCTTCCATGTTTTCATACAACGTTAGAGATCATTTCAGTACATTAAGTCTAAGCCAGCACACAGCACAGTTGCATTCTTCCACTTACCTTCCCTGGAGAATCTATTCTCTCCACATTTCCATCAACTCCCGATCACTCAACTGTGTACTATGGGCAATATACAGTGGCTAATTAACTACTAATCTGCACATCTTTGAGATGTTTAAGGGAACCAAAAGATTGTGAGGGCGACATGTGGCCACAGTCAGAACGTGCAAACTCTGCACAGAAAGTTTCGGAGGTCAGGATTGAACCCGGTTTGCTGGAGCTATGAGACAGCAGTTTTCCTAGCAGTGCCACTGTGCCACTCCCTCAAGTACTATTTGTACACATGGAATTTAATTGAAACATGCATTATCCTCAAATGTATGGCAGATTAGTACAGGTGTCAGGGGTTATGGAGAGAAGGCAGACGAATGTGGTTAAGAGGGAAAGATAGATCAGCCATGATTGAATGATGGAGTAGACGTCATGGGCCAAATGGCCTAATTCTGCTCCTATCACTTATGAATTTACAAAGTTACTTCAGGGATTAGGGTTGAATATTCATTTCTAGGGCAGCACGGTGGCGCAGCAGTAGAGTTGCTGTGTACGGTGTTTGTACTTTCTCCCCATGAATTGCATGGGTTTTCCCCGGGATCTCTGGTTTCCTCCCACACTCCGAAGATGTGCAAGTTTGTAGGTTAATTGGCTTGGTATAAATGTAAATTGTCCCCAGTGTGTACGGGGATTCCTGATTGGCGCAGACTTGGTGGGTCGAAGATGGGCCTGTTTCCGTACTGAATCTCTAAATTAAAACTAATACATTGGACTTTGTCTATTGAACTGATGTGCTCCACTGCACTCTGTATCTTCCCCTTTGCTCTTTCTGTTGTGCTTGAGTTTGATTAGATTGTATTTATGCACAGCAATATCTGATCTGTTTGGATAGCATTGCAAAATAAAGCTATCGGCCCACTTGACAATAATAAATCTAAACCTAGGATCAAAGTTGTCTGATTTAAAGACAATTTAAATCAGGTAGTTATGTTTTGGTTCAAGTACAAACCAATGTAAATTATTTAATAAAAGAGCTGAAGTCACAACATGATAGATATGTTGCGCAGATGAAGTAATTTACTGAAGGATGAGAAATTTCAAATGAAGAGCACTTATGTTAAAACAAGCATCTTTAAAGCTGCTTATATATTTAATTGAGCAGTCAGTTTCAACTAATAGTGTACTCTATTTAATGAAACACTTTTTTGTAAATAAAAGCTCATTGGATGAAATGGCTCAAATAAAATTTGCACATTTTCTTCAATAATATTTTGGCTCTTGAGCATTATTCTTGATAATTTGCATTGTTTATGAATTATATCCAAGTTGCTGGTAAATGTATGCAAGCAACTGGGACAAGCCATTTCTTATGTTATAGGCTTTGTATACCTCTGAGCTATTAACATGTGTTTACCATTTCAGCTGGACAGAATGCGAATGTTACTTCCATAATGTTGTCCGATCAGTGCTCACAATTTGCCTTTCCGGCCTTCTGTCATTTTGTGTTCCCACTCTGTGATGAAGACTCCTCTGTTCTCAAACCACGTGAATTATGTCGGACTGAGTGTGATATTCTGGAAAGTTATCTGTGCAGTGCAGAATATGTCTATGCAAGGTCAAACCCGTTCATTCTTCAGCAAATTCAGTTGCCGAACTGTGAGGACCTGCCACTCCCGGAAAGCCCGGAGTCTGCGAACTGCCTGGGAATTGGAATTCCTCTGGATGTTAACAGATGTAAGTATGAAAAGATGTAATTTATCTTGACTAAATTCATTAATAATTGATGTTCCATTGCCTTCTTTTCAACTAATCAAATTATCTCTCGGCCACTTGAATTGTTTAGACCATTTGAACGTACACACAATTATGGGCCTGAAGTAAAAATGCATAGTTTAGCTCACAGGCTAATAGAATACAGTAAGCTGTTTGAAATATCAATACATGGAATTAATAGTTGTGCAAAGAAGCAAAGGTCCTGGCAACTGCCCTTTCCCTCACCCCCATCATCACTTTTTGCTGTTCGTTAAAGCACTTAACGGGTCGATTTGACACTGACAACATCTACGGACCGAGGATGGGAGTCTTATACTGGACAATAAATAATGCATTCTTGTGTGATTTACGGAAGGCTTTATTCCTGTATTGGGAATATAATTTCACTGTCGATAGCTATTTACAAGGTGAGTTTACTCTGTGTCAAACTGCAATTCAACTGCATCATCTGCTGTTTTTTTTGGTGAGTGGTGAAATTTATGCTCATTTCGGCTCTGTCAAAGGATTGCTTTATTGTTTTCTCTGGAAATGTATTGCAAAAATTTGAGTATAAACAATCGGATATGGAATCTTTTATGTCCACATACGAGAACTATTTTAGTAATGCTTTTTAAATCATTTTATTGAAGTAGGAATGGCTGAAGAATAGATGCATCATTCTAAATTTTATACAATCTTGTATATTGTACTTGTATAATCTATGTGCTGATTATATCTGAGCGTAGGATCCAGTATTCAGTATTTACTTTAATGTCATTTTCACTGAGTACTTACATACACAGAAGAAACAAAAAATTGTTTCTCAATCAGTTCCTGTCAGTGCAGTTAATAAAAGCAGAATAAATACATACAACTTTAAAATTAACATATCTGAAATAGACCTAAAAATTGAACTAAAAACAGACATTCAGACCAAACAGTGGCTTTGCTTTGACAAGTCTAGCTGTCAAAGTATGTGTTGGTGTATGATGTATGGGGAGGGGACACAGTCCGTTAACCAGTTTTATTGCCTGTGGGAAGAAGCTGTGTAGCATCCTGCTGGTTTTGCAGCTGATGCTCCTGTACCTCTTCCCAGATGCAGAATGGAGAAGATGTGGTGTGATGGGTGATAGGGGTCCTTAATAATGGAGATGGCTCAGCGGATGCTGTGCTTCTGATAGATCTCCAACAGGAAAGGGAGTGGAGCACCAATGATCCTACTGGCTGTCTTCACTGTCCTGTTAAGTTGTTTTTGTTCATAAACCTTGCAGCTCCTAAACCAGGCAGTGATGCCGTAGGTCAGTATACTCTCAATGGTGCCCCTGTAGAAGGTCGTTAGGTGAACAGTAGGGAGACCTGCTTTTCTTAGTCTCCGGAGGGGGTGGAGCCGCTGCTGTGCTCTTTTGATGACTGCTGTGGTGTTGGTCAGGTCAGGTCGTCCGCCAGGTGAAGTCCCAAGAACTTCACACTGCTGACCCTCTCCACAGCAGCACCATCAATATGCAGCGGTGTGTGATGGTGTTTTCCAGCCTTCCTGAAATCGATCACCATCTCCTTTGTCTTTTCCACGTTGAGGGTGAGATTGTGAGATCTGCACCACTCCGTAAGCAGCTCCACCTCCATCCTGTACACCAACTCATTGTTGTCACTGATGAGACCCACCACTGTTGTGTCATCAGCGAACTTGTTGATAAAATTATTGCTGAGTCTGGCAGTACAGTCATGAGTCAGCAGACTGAACAGCAGGGGGCTTAGGACACAGCCTTGGGGTGAGCCAGTGCTCACTGCGATGGTTCTTGATGTCCTGCTGCCCACCCTGACTGTCTGCTGCCGCTGTGTCAAAAAATTAAGGACCCAGTTGCAGGTGCCAGTGTCCACCTTCAACAGCTTCAGCTTCTCCACCAGCTGCTGTGGGATGATTGTATTACAAGCTGAGCTGAAGTCTATGAAGAGGATCCTGGCATAGATGTTCTTCCGGTCGAGATGTGCTAGTGCGAGGTTGGGTGTTGTAGAGACTGCGTCCTCTGTTGGTTCTGTAAGTGAACTGTAGTAGGTCCAGGTTGTCAGGTAGACAGTTTTCGATGTGCTGCATGACCAGCCGCTCAAAACACTTCATTAATATGGGTGTGAGAGCCACTGGACGAAAGCCATTGAGACAGCCTGGGTTGGGCTTCTTCGGGACGGGAACAATTATGACACTTTTGAGGCAGTTAGGCACTACTGCCTGGCTGAGTGAGATGTTAAAAATGTCTGCAAAAACATCTTTCAGTTGCTCTGCACAGTCCTTTAAAACGGGTCCAGGGATTTTATCTGACCCTGCAGGATGCCACACATGCTGGTTTTTGTAGGTCGTGCTTGTTATTTTCATGGTAAATTGGGGCAGAGATCATGGAAAAACATTTCAATACAAAATTACAGTATGTACACTAAAGGTGTGTTCATAACTTTCACAGCTCAATGCTTGATATTGAGTTGAGATAAATCAAAGGACTATCTTTTTCCCTCCTATATTGATAAGTCCAGATAGAGTGGACATGGAAAGGATGTCTCTATTAATGGGAGTGCCTTGAACCAGAGCACAGACTCAGAATAAAAGGGTATACCTTCAAAACGGTGATGAGGAATTTCTTGCCAAAGGATGGTGAATCTGTGGATTCATTGCCACAGATCGCTGTGGAGGTTTTTGGATATTTTTAAGAAAATGATTAGTAGGTTCTTGATTAGGAAGGATGTCAGAAATTATGGGGCGAAGGCAGAAGAATTAGGTTGAGAGGGAAAAATAGATCAGCCATGACTGAATGATGGAGTAGACTCGAAGGGCTGAATGACCTACTTCATATAGTTTCGAGAGTGCTCGTCAATGTGTAACACATGTGGATTCCTATTTTGGAGAGGAAACCCGTGTACTTACATGTGTTATGTAAGACTTCACAGCAAAATCTTGAATTCTTTAGATTATATAATTGTTAAAATATTTGCAAGGACATTTTCATCTCTATATAGAAATGTGCAAGATTGTAAAGCTAATTCAGAATTCTTCTGAATAATAACCATGTGTTACTGGGAGCCATGTACTACGATGCAAACTATTCCCCACATATCAATGAAGCATAATTTCACAATATTTAAGAACATATTAATTCAGTATCAGTATGTCACATCATTATTTATGCATCATCATGTATTGTTTCCAGATGTTTAAGTTGTATATTGAATTCTGTATGTATTACAGAAGTGCTCATTCAGTCGGGGAAGGGAGTATGAGTTCATTGATTTGATGGGGAGTTTGGTATACAGGGAGTGAGTTGTGACTGACAAACATTCAGAAGGGAGGAATAGATCGGGGGAGCAGATGAGGTGCTCCTGATCATGGATTGATGTTTAGTATCCAGCAATTGTATGGGAGACGGATGAATATCTGCCTCTTCTGATTCAAGCTTACAAACCACCTTGATGCAGCTGTTTCTGTCTACTTTTAGCAGCTGTGTTTCTAATTAAAGTTGTCTGATTAAAGTCCAATTTAAATTATTTTGCCAATTACATGCTACTTTTTAACAGAAGATGTAAATAAGAACATAATTGAATAAATGATTAAAAATACAGCAACTAATATTGAAGACAATTGTTTCTCAGGACAAACATAGGATCAAATCTGCACTGATATCTTTAGTTTACTGAGACTTGCATTATCCACGAGGCAGTAATAATTGTGAGGAGTGTTGCTGAAAATTCATGAATACAAATGATTTAACAATATTTGTCACGAGGTTCTCAATCTCCTTCCTCTATTCCATCACATTGTTATTTAATATCCGGCCCACAATGGTGATGTCGTCTGCAAATTTCAAAAATTGAATTAGATTTGTACATGACTGCACAGTTGTGGGTGTACAAGGAGTAACGAAGGGGGCTTTCCAAGCCTTTCTTATCCCAATACCTTTCTCAGTCTTTTAAACATATTTTGCATTTGGGTTGGGGTTTTTTTGTACCATTATCAAAGTAAGGAAATAATTGCATTGGTTATTGCATTTATATAGTTTTTTGGTACTTTTAAGGAACAATGCGTGTGTTGATTCAGTCTTTCTGTTTAGTATGTGCTTTTTATGGCTTTTTATGATATCAAAGCCAAATGGCTCTGACGTGTTCCTGTTGTGATGGTGAATATCGACCAAGGGACATCACTTCCAAGAGTAATCATGATCTTGAGGTTGGTTGGATTGACGGAATCCTGTTCAGGGTAGGAGGTGATGTCTCCAAACTCCATCTGTGCCCCTTTCTTAATATTCTTTGCTTGCTGACTCACTGATAATAGTTTAATATCTTTGTTGATTTTATGTAAGTCTACAATTATAAGCTACAATTTTGCTTACAGATATTCCTCCCAAATTTGATCACGTTGAGTATTTTGAACCTGGAAAAGATCTGCACAGTCCGCCACCTAGAACTGAAAGTAAGTCTTTTGCCCTTGCTCCAGCTAAAGTCAGAATATAACACATTTATTTTGCAGTAGACATTGCACACACAAGTTAGGTGAGGTAAATGGTAAATTCAGTGTAGTTTTGGTGGGAAGGAGGGACTAGGAGATGTGGTTTGTACAAATAATTCTGGCTAGTTGTACAGTCATTTTACTGATTAATATAAACCAGTTATATTAAAAAAATAGCAGCAAATTTTGAAGACCTTTGTTTCACAGAACAAACATAGTATTAAATCTGCACTAATATCTTTGGTTGACTGAGACTTACATAATTCCTGTACCAATAGCAATTAAGGAGTGTACAGAATATTAACTTTGTTTAAAAAAAATCCGACATTGTAATTGTGCAGCTGAATCCCAAGTATATCCCAGATATTAGATCAAATTATGTCATTCCCTGCGCAATACCTTTTGGAGGATTTGGGGGGGAAGTCAGAACACATTGTCTTGTGAGATAACCTTTATGCAGTGCAAAGCCTGAGATCGCTACCAGGAATGAGCGCTGGGCCAAGTCAGAGATCGCCAGTACCACCGCACATGCATCTTCATGGCGAGGTTCAGCACCCCCATGTGGTCCTGGGCTTTCTTACCATTGTAAATAAAACATATCACAAGAGTTCACCCTACTGCAAGTGTCGGTGTGGTCAATGCCAAACCCGGCGTCAACCCAACCCCACAACCGGTACATGGATAGGAAAGGTTTGGAGGGATATGGGCCAGGCATTGATAAGTGGGACTAGCTACATTAAGCAATTTGGTCAGATTAGGTGATTAGTCTTGGATCTATAATAGTTCCCTCCCTTTTTTTTTCTTACATTCCTCCCTCCGTCCCTCTAGAATGCGTGGGCTTTATGGGCAACTAGACCAAGTGCAGACACAATGCCTTTCCTCTTCAATCCCTAAAGAGGGAGGGGGGCAGAGAGGGAGGGGGGCAGAGAGGGAGGTGGGCAGAGTGGGAGGGGGTAGAGAGGGAGGGGGGCAGAAAGGGAGAGGGTAGAGGGGGAGGGGGGTAAAGTGGGAGGGGAGAATAGAGGGAGGGGGAGGGGGTAGAGAGGCAGGGGGTAGAGAGAGAGAGAGAGAGAGAGAGAGAGAGAGGGAGGAGGGTAGAGGGAGAGAGAGTGGGGGGGAGGGAGGGTAGAGAGGATAGAGGGAGAGGGTAGAGAGGGAGGGGATAGAGAGGGAGGGGGGTAGAGAGGGTGGGAGTGAGGGTAGATAGGGAGGGAGAGGGGAAGAGAGGGTAGGGGTGAGAGAGGGAGTGTAGACATGGCAACTACCCTCCCTACCCTACCCTCCCTACCCCAGAAGATAGGAAAACCAGATTGACACATCATGGGCACATCGTGGGCACAAACAGGACGAAGACTTTTAGTTATATAGTGATAGGTGGACACGGTTCAAATAACCAACCAATAGCAGCTGATTGGACCCAGCTGTTACCAGTGATGCTGGGATTGGCCTCTCCCGGCCTGTCAGCCAGTGATAGTGATCAGTGCGGTCTCTAAGGGACGGAGTCTAAGTTTATTTTGAATGTATTCTGGCCACATTTTGTTTTGTACTGTTGACATATAAGGAAAAACATTTTTTTTGTACGTTTGAGTGACAATCCCTGCAATGATTCATTCTTACTACTTGGTAAGGTGTGGATTTTAATCGTCAAAGCCAAATAGCTCTGACCTTTGAACATGTTGTTATGGTGAATATCAACCAAGTCGTTCATCACATCCAAGTGGAATCATAATCTTGAGGTTGGTTGGATTGACTGAATCTTGTTCAGAGTAGGAGGTGATGTCTCCAAACTCCTTCTATGTGCCCTTTCTTAATATTCTTTGCTATCTAAGCCACTGATAATAGTTTAATATTTTTGTTGATTTTATTTAAGTCTTCAATTATAACCGACAATTTTGTTTTCAGATGAATATCCCCAACTAGATCAATATGACTCTAATGACTCTGGAGGTCTGCAAAGTCCGCCACCTGGAGCTAAAAGTAAGTCTACTGCTCTTGTTCTAGCTAAAATCAAAAAATGACCGTTCAACACTTTTTTGTAGTAAACAGTGTACACACTTGTTATGTGAAGTAAGTTGTAAATTCAGTGTTGTTTTGGTGGGGAAGGGTAGGGAGAGCTGAGGAGGCAAGATGGTGGTTTGTACAACAAAGTCTGGCTGGTCTTCACTTTAAAAATCGATATAAGCAGTTTGCATTGCATGAGCTCCACAGTCCTTTATTTGTATGGTTGAAGAAAACTAGACCCAGCAATCGCATATAATGTTTTACATCTTCATGATGTTCTGAATGTCGTACTATATATAGCACCATGTAGGTGAATTAATATCTGCATTATTTGACATACAAAATCCATAAATGGTAATTTTTCCAACATGTCCAATATGCTGGTCAGAGTTTTGATCAAATTAAACCATTTCTAAACTAACACCCCCATGTGGTCCTGGGCTTTCTTACCATTGTAAATAAAACATATCACAAGAGTTCACCCTATTGCAAGTGTCGGTGTGGTCAATGCCAAACCCGGCGTCAACCCAATGCCACAACCGGTACATGGATAGGAAAGGTTTGGAGGGATAATGGCCAGGCATAGATAAGTGAGACTAGCTACATTAAGCAATTTGGTCAGATTAGGTGATTAGTCTTGGATCTATAATAGTTCCCTCCCTTTTTTTTCTTACATTCCTCCCTCCGTCCCTCTAGAATGCGTGGGCTTTATGGGCAACTAGACCAAGTGGAGACACAACGCCTTTCCTCTTCAATCCCTAAAGAGGGAGGGGGGTAGAAAGGGAGAGGGGGCAGAGAGGGAGGGGGAGGAGGGTAGAGGCGGAGGGGGGTATAGAGGGAGGGGGAGGGGGTAGAGAGAGAGAGAGAGAGAGGAAGGAGGGTAGAGGGAGAGAGAGTGGGGGAGAGGGAGGGTAGAGAGGGGAGAGGGAGGGAGAGGGTAGAGAGGGAGGGGGGTAGAGAGGGTGGGAGGGTAGATAGGGAGGGAGAGGGCGGGGTAGAGAGAGGGAGGGAGGGTAGAGAGGGTGGGGGTGAGAGAGGGAGTGTATACATGGCAACTACCCTCCCTACCCCCTCCTCTCCCTCAATCCCCCCACACTCCCTCCTCATCTCCCCAGGATCTTTCCCCTTTCCACCCCAATCCCCACTCCATCTCCCTCCTCCACCCTCCCAATCTTCCTCCTTCACACTCCCCCCCCCCCCCCCAACTCCTCCTACCACCCCATTCCCCATGTCATCTCCTGCCTCCTCATTTCCCTCATCCTCCTCCCCTCACTCCCATTCCCTGCCCCAACACCCACCCAGGCCGTAGAGCAGCGCCAGGACCTACAACTCGGCCTGGTTTTCGTATTCGGCCCGGCCCTGGCTGTAGACTCCAGCCGTCAGCTCAGCCACCGCCTGGGCTCCAGTGCAGGCCCCGACTTCATCTCCGTGCTCATCCCTGACCCCGGACCCAGGCTCGTCCTTGGTTCCAGACCAGGCAGCATGCTTCTTTCTCGGCCCCGGTCACGGCCCAATCCCAAGCCCCGGGCTCGGTCTTCACTCCAGCTTCAGCACCAGGCTCGGTGCCAGCCCAGGCCCAGTCCCCGGGCTGGCCCGAAGCACCACCCTCTCCACCAGGTACTGGGCGGACATCGGGCGCCGGCAGCCGCCGCCACTCCTCATTCACCGTGAGCGCTGGAGTGCCCCTCCCTCCCGGAGTGTCCCATCCAGCCTTGCGAGTGCATTGTGATGTCACTCCGATTTTCTTTTCCGAAATGGGTGAGTTTTTGTGGCTGTTTTTAAAATTTCAAGGATGAATAACTTTGTATATATAGGTGGGAATGCGACGGGAATATGTTTATCGCCACAACGGGAAAAATGTGAGTAGGATGTGTGAAAATAGGAAGGCTGTGGCTTAGCGTTTGGAAGAAGATAGGAAAACCAGATTGACACATCGTGGGCACATCGTCGGCACAAAAAGGACGAAGACTTTTAGTTATATAGTGATAGGTGGACACGGTTCAAATAACCAACCAATAGCAGCTGATTGGACCCAGCTGTTACCAGTGATGCTGGGATTGGCCTCTCCCGGCCTGTCAGCCAGTGATAGTGATCAGTGCGGTCTCTAAGGGACGGAGTTTCTTTTGAATGTATTCTGGCCACATTTTGTTTTGTACTGTTGTCATATAAGGAAAAACTTTTTTTTTGTACGTTTGGGTGACAAACCCTGCAATGATTCATTCTTACTACTTGGTAAGGTGTGGATTTTAATCATGTCAAAGCCAAATAGCTCTGACCTTTGAACCGGTGAATATCAACCAAGCCGTTCATCATATCCAAGTGGAATCATAATCTTGAGGTTGGTTGGATTGACTGAATCTTGTTCAGGGTAGGAGGTGATGTCTCTAAACTCCTTCTATGTGCCCTTTCTTAATATTCTTTGCTATCTACGCCACTGATAATAGTTTAATATTTTTGTTGATTTTATGTAAGTCTTCAATTATAACCGACAATTTTGTTTTCAGATGAATATCCCCAACTAGATCAATATGACTCTAATGACTCTGGAGGCCTGCAAAGTCCGCCACCTGGAGCTAAAAGTAAGTCTCCTGCTCTTGTTCTAGCTAAAATCAAAAAATGCCCGTTCAACACTTTTTTGTGGTAAAAAGTGTACACACTTGTTATGTGAAGTAAGTTGTAAATTCAGTGTTGTTTTGGTGGGGAAGGGTAGGGAGAGATGAGGAGGCAAGATGGTGGTTTGTACAACAAAGTCTGGCTGGTCTTCACTTTAAAAATCGATATAAGCAGTTTGCATTGCATGAGCTCCACAGTCCTTTATTTGTATGGTTGAAGAAAACTAGACCCAGCAATCGCATATAATGTTCATGATATTCTGAATGTCATGCTATATATAGCACCATGTAGGTGAATTAATATCTGCATTAATTGACATATAAAAATCCATAAACGGTAATTTTTCCAACATGTCCAATATGCTGGTCAGAGTTTTGATTAAATTAAACCATTTCTAAACTAACACCCCCATGTGGTCCTGGGCTTTCTTACCATTGTAAATAAAACATATCACAAGAGTTCACCTTATTGCAAGTTCTACGACCAGCATTGGCCACGTTTCATTCAGGACCTTATAATCATTTTATGAGGAAGATATTAGTGTAACTAAAAGATTTCTTAATATTAATTTAAGATGGCTTGGAGGGTACATATAGGTGATCCTGAAATAGTTATAACTGTCTTCCACAATCGTTTCATATCTTATAATCTATCCATTCCAGTGCTAAGAAAATCATTAAACCCAGCAATGTAAGTCTCCTTTCAGTCACTCCCAAATCAATTCAGGATTTGGAACTACCAGACTTTTCCTTGAATATGATAGTACCAGCACAGCTGCTAGGCCAAACAAACCATGGAAGCAGGATGTCAGGGAGGGGAAACAAGAGGTATAACTGAAATAATGGGACTTTCACCCCCCCTTCTCCACCACCACCGCACCCCTCCATCCCACCCCACCCCATCCTGCAGCATACATTTAGCTAATGTTCAGTCACTCGAGAAGAAATTTAAATAGCTTGAAGAATTTAAAAGAGCAATCAGGGACCGCTGGGACCATGCGCCTCTATGGCATGGGCCAGCGCCCCCGTGCGGTCCTGGACTTTCTTACCATTGTAAATGAAACATATCACAAGAGTTCATCCTACTGCAAGTGTCGGTGTGGTCAATTTCAAACCCGGCGTCAACCCGATACCACAACATGTACATGGATAGGAAAAGTTTGGCCAGGCATAGATAAGTGGGATTAGCTCCATTAAGCAACTTGGTCAGAATAGGTGATTATTAGTGGATCTGCAATAGTTCCCCTATTTTTCCTTCCTTCCCTCCCTCCCTAGATAATGCGTGGGTTTTATGGGGAGGAGGCTGACAAGGTTCAAGTAGCCATCCAACAGCAGCTGATTGGACCCAGCTGTTACCTGGCCTCTCCTGGCCTGTCAGCCAGTGATGAAGTTCAGAGCGGTCCCCAAGGGACAGAATGCTGTCACACTGTCTAAGTTTCTTTTGAATGTATTTGCATTCTGATCATATTTTTTGCACTGCCATCATATAAGAAAAAAATTGGTTATTGCATTTGTACAATTCTTTTTTGTACATTTGCGTGACAATCCCCACATTGATTCAACCCTATTACTTGGTATGGTGTGGATTTTAATCATGTCAAAGCCAAATAGCTCTGACCTTTGAACCTGTTGTGATGGTGAATATCGACCAAGCCGTTCAGCACATCCAAGTTGAATCATGATCTTGAGGTTGGTTGGATTGACTGAATCCTGTTCAGGGTAGGAGGTGATGTCTCCAATCTCCATCTGTGCCCTTTCTTAATATTCTTTGCTTGCTGACTCACTGATAATAGTTTAATATTTTTGTTGATTTTATGTAAGTCTTCAATTATAGACTACAATTTTGCTTTCAGATGAATTTCCCGAACTTGATCAATCTGACTCTAATGAATCTGGAGGAGGCATGCAAAGTCCGCCAACTAGAGCTGAAAGTATGTCTTCTGTTCTTGTTCTAGCTAAAGTCAGAAAATGATCATTTAACACATTTCATTTGTAATCAATAGAGCCAGGATTTTGCCATTAATGCCATGTGCCTTTTCATGCCTTTTTTTTGATGATTTCACCAAGATAATGCCTTTTTCACGATCAAGTGCCTAAATCAGCCTTTTTTTGCCGTTTTGCTAAAAGGTTGTGCTATTTTCTCTAGTTGTACCGTGATTACAATGACGTTTTCTATGTTAACACGTTAATATTAATGTTGTTATTATTAACGTTAACATAGTATAACTTACTAGAAAATTTCCACCACCGGGGTGAAACCGGGGGCGCCACCGTCGGTCGTTCATTTGTTCGTGCCGCTGCCCGCTGGTTCAGTCTTCTCCAAGATCTATTTAAGAAAGAACTACAGATGCTGAAAAAAAATCGAAGGTAGACAAAAAATGCTGGAGAAACTCAGCGGGTGAGGCAGCATCTATGGAGAGAACGAATAGGCAACATTTCAGGTTGAGACCCTGTCAAGTTGGTGCCGTTCGTACGCCTTTCAGCTCCCGAACCAGGAAGTGATGCCGTTGGTTAATGTGCTCTCGATTGTCCCCCTATAAAAAGTTCGTAGATGTGTAGTGGGGAGACCTGCTTTACGTAGTCTTCGGAGAGGGTGTAGTCGCTGCTGGGCTCTCTTGACCAGTGCTGTGGTGTTGGTTGTGGACATCAGGTCATCTGACAGGTGGAGTCCTAGGAACGTCACGCTGCTGACCCTTTCCACATCAGCTCCATCGATGTGCAGAGGTGTATGGTGTTGTTTTCCCGCCCTCCTGAAGTCAACCACCATCTCCTTAGTTTTTCCCACGTTGAGAATGAGGTTGTGGGATTTGCACCATCCTGTGAGCAGCTCCACCTCCATCCTGTACGCCGACTCATCATTGTCACTGATGAGACCCACCACTGTTGTGTCATCAGCGAACTTGTTGATGAAGTTGTTATTGAGTCTAGCAGTACAGTCGTGTGTAAGCAGACTAAACAGCAGGGGGCTTAGGACACAGCCTTGGGGCGAGCCAGTGCTCACGGCTATGGTTTTTGATGTCCTACTGCCCACCCTGACTGTCTGCTGCCGTTGTGATAGAAAGTTCAGGACCCAGTTACATGTGCCAGCATCAACCCCCAATAGCTCCAACTTCTCCACCAGCTGCTGCGGAATGATTGTGTTAAACGCAGAGCTGAAGTCTATGAAAAGGATCCTGGCATAAGTATTTTTCCGATCAAGGTGTGACAGTACGAGGTTCAGTGTTGTTGAGACTGCGTCCTCTGTGGATCGGTTGGCTCTGTAGGCGAACTGCAGTGGGTCTAGGTCGGCAGGTAGACTCTTTTTGATGTGCTGCATAACCAGTCGCTCAAAACACTTCATTGCTATGGGTGTTAGAGCCACTGGTCTAACACCCATATGATGTGGGGGGAGCTGGAAAAAGAGAGGAAGAGGCGGAGACAGTAGGACTGGAGCTGGGAAGGGGAGGGGAGGAGGGAGAAGACAAGGGCTATCTAAAGGGCTTTTGAGGAAACACTTTTTCTCACAGAGAGTTGTGAGTCTGTGGAATTCTCGGCCTCAGAGGGCGGTGGAGGCCGGTTCTTTGGATACTTTCAAGAGTGAGCTAGACAGGGCTCTTAAAGATAGCGGAGTCAGGGGATATTGTGAGAAGGCAGGAATGGGTTACTGATTGGGGATAATCAGCCATGATCACATTGAATGGTGGTGCTGGCTCGAAGGGCCGAATGGCCTAATCCTGCACCGATTGTCTATTGTCTAAAATTAGAGAAGTCAATGTTGATACCACTGGGATGTAGAACTACACAAGCAAAATACCCAAGCTTGTCTCCTACTACATTTACTGCTTGCTCCAGTAGTAAGTTTTCGAGTGATTTGTGCAAGGTATTCATTGATGCTGGAATTCCACTGTGGAAATTGGAAAATAAATCTCTCAGAGATTTTTTAGAGAAATACACAGAGGAACATATACCGAGTGAGTCATCATTAGGGAAAATTATGTTGACAGCAACTTCAACATTGGTGTGCAGAAAATTAGAGATGAAGTTGCATGCACCAAAAATGGATCTCAATAGACGAGACAACCGTTGCTGTGGGGAGATATGTTGCCAATGTGGTCATCGGTACATTGGAGGCAGGTCAACCATCAAAGGAGTATTTGTTGACATTGGAAGTATTGGAGAAGTCAAACTGCTCAACTATTGCTCAATTGTTTACATGTTCACATGCTGAACTTTGGCCAGAAGGTATAAAACACGAGAGTGTTCTTCTGTTTGTGACTGATGCAGCTCCGTACATGAAAAAAACCTGCTCGTGCTCTTAGTTTCATTCCCAAAAATGTTGCATTTGACATGCTTAGCTCACGGACTCCATAGAATTGCCAAGCACATACATAGCTTGTTTCCAAATGTGGATCGCCTAGATTCCAATGTCAAGAAAATCTTCCTCAAAGCACCGTCACGTGTGCAGTTGTTCAAGGTAATGGCACCTGAGATTCCGCTACCTCCTCAGCCCATTTTGACTAGGTGGGGTACATGGCTCTCTGCTGTACTCTACTATGCTGCAAATTTTGAAAAGATAAAATAAATCGTCAACTGTTTTGAAGAAGAAGAATCTGCTGCAGTCAGGATCGTCAGTGAAATCATCAGAAAAAGTCCCTCCACCGCGATCTTGTGTTTATTGCTTCCAATTTTGCAAACTTTCTACAAGCTATTGCTTCCCTTGAGAAACATAGCAAAACATTAGTGAATAACTTGCAGGTTTTCAACAAAGTAACTGACGATATTCGTAAAATTCCTGGCGATGGAGGTAAAGACATACAAAGAAAATGTGAGAGATTGATTTTAGCTAACAAAGATCTTGAAGAAATACAAAACATAGCTAAAATTCTCAAAGGTAGTTGTAATGCACAAGATATCGACATGAATATAGAGTCTAGCTTGTTTCGGGTACGCACCAGTGACCTCAGCTGAGGTAGAAATAAGTTTTTCACAACTGAAGCATATTCTGTCTGACAGACGGCATAGTTTAACACCAGATAATTTGAAAAAAATGCTAGTAATTAGGTGCAACCAGGCAACTTTGGTCATTTAATGTAGTATATATTATCATGATAAACCATATTTTGGTGTTGGAAATACATGACTTTTTATGCCTTTTTTTGGTCAATAATTGTCATTTTGATGCCTTTTTTGTAATTTCATTATGCCTTTTTGCCTGCCTATTTCAGAGATTTTTAGTGCCTCAACATCCTGGCTCTAATAATAAACAATGCACCCACGTTAGATGAGGTAAATTATAAATTCAGTGTGGTTTAGTGGGGAAGGGTAGGGAGAGACAAGGAGACAAGACGGAGGTTTGTACAACAAATTCGGGCTGGTTGTACACTAATTTTAAAAATTGATATAAGCAGTTTGCATTGCATGAGCTCCACAGACCATTATTTGTATGGTCAGGGAAAAGACATAGGATATTCTAAATGTCGTACTATAGTTAGGACCATGTCAAAGTGAATTAATATCTGCTCTATTTGACATACAAGATTCATAAATTGTAATTTTTTTTGTATTAGCGTTTCATTTCCATTGTCCCCATTTAATAGGCAACAATCATAAGGAAACAACATGCAGTCATAAACAACTGTGCAAGTTGGCCATTGAGCATTTCCGACACGTCCAATCTGCTGGTCAGATTTTTGATCGAATTAAACCATTTCTGATACTAGTAGCTCACCATATTCTACGATCAGGATTGGCCACATTTCATCCAGGACCTTGTGATAATTTTATGAGGAAGATGTTAGTATATCAAAGATTTCTTAATATTAATTTAAGATAGTGCTGGAGAGTACATGTAGGTACTCTTGAAATAGTTAAAACTTTTCAATTTTTTTCTTCTTATAATCTATCCAGCGCTAAGAAAGTCATTAAACCCAGCACTGTAAGTATCCTGTCAGTCACTCTTAAATTAATTCAGCTTTTGGAACTACCAGACGTTCCTTCTTGGACCTGACTCTACCAACACAGATGTTTAAGAAGGAACTGCAGATGCTTGAAAATCAAAAGTAGATAAAAATGCTGGAGAAACTCAGCAGGTGAGGCAGCATCTATGGGGCGGAGGAAATAGGCAATGTTTCGGCCCAAAACGTTGCCTATTTCCTTCGCTCCGTAGATGCTGCCTCACCCGCTGAGTTTCTCCAGCATTTTTGACTACCAACACAGATGATAGGACAAACTAACCATGAAAGCAGGCCAGTCAGGGAGGGGAAACACGAGGTATAACTGAAATAGTGGGACTTTCACCCCCCACCCCACAGCATACATCCAGCTAATGTTCAGTCACTCTAGAAGAAATGTAAATAGCTTGATGAAATTCAAAGCGCAATCAGTGTTCTTTGTTTCACTGAAACCTGGCTCACCCTGCCTGACCCTGCTATACAACCTGAGGGTTTCACTATTGATTGTGATCAACGTTGCCAAATTCTCTAGCAAAGAGAATGGAGGTCATGCCTGCTTTTGGTCAGTGTTTCGTGGTGCACTGATGTGACAATCTTGGGTCAATTCTGCTACCCTGAATTTGCGTATCTGTTCATAAAAGGCCATCAATTTTCCTCCCAAGGAAATTCACCTCTACTGTCTTGTCAACAGTCTACATATACCACCCGCCTCCCCCGTCAATGGCAAAATGGCACTGGAAATATTACGCTCTGGCATTAATGCTCTTGAGACAGCAAACCCTACTCCATCCAAACTAACTTCACAAATGTACATCCCAAATTCCAAGTAGCATGTCTCTTGCCCCATGCATTGGTGTTAGCACTGTGGTTGGTTATGTCAAGAATGCCCATAGTTCGAGCCATTCGCCTTATCATGGAAAGTCCGGTCATCTGTTGATGGTGCTCTGACGAGCTTACGGTGATTGAAGTGAGAGCCATAAGTGATGAGGGTAATACAGCAGTGGTTTGAGGAGGCTATGGGCCAATTTCAGGACTGTCTTAAGCTAGTGGACTGGAACATATTCAAGACCACATCATCCAGCCTGATGATGTGTACTCAGTCATCACTGTTTTAATCAAGAAACACATTGACACTATATGCTGACAAAGACAATTTGAGGCTTATCCCAACCGGAAACCTTGCATGAACAGGGAGCTTCACTCTGCTAAAGTCCAGACACGACGCATTCAAGAAGGATGACCATGTACAAAGGAAGAATACTCGTTATGAAGTATTATCTCCACAAGGCTAACGGGGATGCCAAGAGAGAATTTCAAAACAAACTGGAGACTTAATTCAATCAAGTGGATGCCAGGGGACTGTGGGTCAGTGAGTCTGAAAAAAATCATAGCTACAAGGTAAAATTGCCGTTGATCTCTGGCCTCAACACGTCTCCACTGGATAAGCTCAACGCCCTTTACACCGACTTTGAATCGGTAAATAAAGTTCCAAAGTGTGCATCTCATCCCCCACATACATGGCAGAAGTTTAAATCTGCATTCACGAGGGTAAACTCTTCAACAACAGCTGGCCTAGATGGAGTTCCTGGACAGGTTCTGAAATCTTGCACCAATCAACTGACCACAATCTTTCCTGACGTCTTCAATCTTTTGTGATTTAGCAATCTACCGTCTCCTCTGCTTCAAGGAAACCTCCATCATCCCAATCCCCAAGATGGGCAGCACGGTGGCGCAGCGGTAGAGTTGCTGTCCTACAGTGTTGCCGTGCCAGAGACCTGGGTTCGATCCCGACTACGGGTGCTGTCTGTACGGAGTTTGTAGGTTCTCCCCGTGTCCGCATGGGTTTTCTCTGAGATCTTCGGTTTCCTCTCACACTCCAAAGACATACAGGTTTGTAGGTTAATTGGTTTGGAATAAGTGTAAATTGTCCCTTGTGTGCGTAGGATAGTGTTAATGTGTGGGGATCGCTGGTTGGCGCGAACTCGGTGGGCCGAAGGGCATGTTTCCGCACTGTATCGTTAAGGTAAACTAAAAGTAAAGAGACGTGTCTCAATGACTATCACCCAGTAACTCTAACACTGACTGTAATAAAGTGCTTTGAAAGACTAGTAGGAGCCCTCACCTATGACGGATTTCAAGACAATCTAGTCACCTTGCAATTTGAGTACACTAAAAATAGTTCTATGGATGACACCATCTCTCTTGCAGATCATTCAATTGGATCACCATGACAATAAGAACATCTATATCAGCCTTCACACTGACTAAGCATATATTTAAACTTCTGGACCTTACTCTTGGGGCCTCCATTTGTAGCTGGTTTCTGGATATCCTGACTGGCAAAATTCAGACAGTTAGAACTGATCATATTATTTCATCCACCCTGATCCTCAACAAAGGCCTGGGTAGAGTGGATGTGGAGAAGATGTTTCCACTCGTGGGAGAGTCTAGGACCAGAGGTCATAGTCCCAGAAATAAATGGCGTTCCTTTAGGAAGGAGATGAGGAGGAATTCCTTTAGTCAGAGGGTGGAGAATCTGTGGAATTCACTGCCACAGAAGGCTGTGGAGGCCAAGTCAATGGATATTTTTAAGGCAGAGATAGATAGATTCTTGATTAGTATGGGTGTCAGGGGTTATGGAGAGAAGGCAGGAGAATGGGGTTAAGTGGGAGAGATAGATCAGCCATGACTGAATGGCAGAATAGATTTGATGGGCCGAATGGCCTAATGTTCCTATCACATATGAAATGAATGATCATCCTCTAGATTGTGTGCTCAGTCAAGTATGCCAACTTGATCTTTTGATTGATTCACTGATGTTGGTCGGATCAACAAAAGTGGTGAGACTTGAGTACATGAAAGAGACCAGGAACCTTGTCTCATGGTATCAGAAGAGCATCTATCCTTTAATGAGAGAACGCGTATCGACACAAAGTACTGGAGCAATTCAGCGGGACAGGCAGCATCTCTGGAGAAAAGGAACAGGTGAATTTTTGGGTTGAAACCATTATTTAGACTGAAAGTAGAGGGGGGAAACCGGAGGTAGGAAAAGCTATTTTATAGCTTAAAAATGATGGAATTATTCATCGATTGAATTAAAGCTTTTTTAAAAAATAAAAGCTTTATATCTTCAATATATACCATAATCTGCAGTTCCTTCCTACACAAGAGAAAACACATTGCCCTAAGGAAGAGGGGGGTGAACACAACCCTGTCCTCATCAAGAGTTGCTGCAGAGATGGTTAACAACTTCAACTTCATCAGTATCCATATTACTAGCAACAAAAAACATAGGATTAAATCTGCGCTAATATCTTTAGTTGACTGAAACTTGCACAATTCCTGTAACAATAATAATTGAGAAATGATGTAGAACATTAAGCTAGTTTTTTTTTAAATCCAACATTGTAATTGTGCAGCTAAATCCCGAGTATATCCAAGATATTAGATCAAATAAGGTCATTCCCTGCGCAATGCTTTTTGGAAGATAACTTTTGTGCACTTGGTGCAATTAGATCAGCGTCGTGCAGTTATGAATTAGACACTGCCAAGGTATCTGTAGGATCCTCCGCCCAATTCTTCTTGCATAATTTAGGCTGGATTACTTCTGTTTCAGTTCTATAGTTTTTAGCTTGCTGTTGGGTCCCTCAGACACTATTACAGATCCACTACTAATCACCTATAAATAAATAAACCTGAGACAGCTAGCGCCTCCTCTCGAGGCAAGGGTGAAGCCTGAGAATGCTACACCTCCTTCCAGACCAGGGCAGAGCTGCTGGACCAAGTCCGTGATCGCCAGTACCACCGCACGTGCGCCTTTCTGGTGAAGGACAGCATCCCATGTGGCCTGGACCTTCTTACCACTCTAAATAAACCATATCACAAGAGTTCACCCTGCCAAACCCGGCGTCAACCCAATACCACACCGGGTACATGGAAAGGAAAGGTTTGGTGGGTTTGGAAAGGTTTGTGCCAGGCATAGATAAGTGGGTCTAGCTCCATTAAGCAAATTGGCCAGAATAAATTATTAGTAGTGGATCTGTAATAGTTCCCCCTCTTTTTCCCTTTCCTTCCTTTCCTCCCTCCCTTCTTCTTCTTCTTCTTCTTTGGAGTTTTACGGCAGCCGGCATCCACAATGTTGCATTGCTGCCACCTTCTGGCTTCACTCCACAGTCCTCATGTCTTTACATTATATCCTTTTTATAAGGCCAGAGGCCCTCAAGAAATTAAACAACACCTTTACTCCTTTTCCTTCCCCTCCATACTCTAGAATGTTCTTTTCTGATATATCTGTCATTCCAATTTTCTTCATTTCACTGATCAAAACTCTTCTTTCTGTTTCATATCTTCTACATGCAACTAGAGCATGCTGAACTGTTTCCGGCTGATGGCATTCCTCACACATCCCAGTAGGGTGTTTTCCCAACATTTTTAATGTGCTGTTCAGGTGAGTGTGTCCAATCCTCAATCTTGCTAATACTACCTGTTCTCTCCTGTTCCCCCCTCTTCTTGCTGTAATGCCCACTCTGTTTTGTAGCGAATAGAGGTGTCTCCCCTTTGTCTCCTGTTCCCAGTATTGTTGCCATTCCTGATTTATTTTCTTCCACACAATGTGTCTTCCTTCAGATTTGGATAATTGTAGGTTTACCTCTATGTTCTCTTTTTTAACGGCCTCTTTTGCTAATTTGGCCACTTTTTCATTTCCTAGCACACCAATGTGTGCTGGGACCCACACCAAAGTCACGTCACTGCCCTTCCTTGTTACTTGGCTTAATAGTAGTAGAATTTCATACACTAGGTCAGGCCGCCTATGGGATGCACCAGACCCAATACTCTGGATTGCAGACAATGAGTCGCTACATATTAATACTTTGCATGGTTGCACCTGTTCTATCCACCGAACTGCCATCAAAATAGCGTACAGTTCCACTGTATATACTGCCAAATAGTTATTTGTTCTTTTGCAAATCTCAACATTCATCCCTTGCACTACCACAGCTGCCCCTGTTGTTTCAGCTACTGGGTCCTTTGATCCATCTGTGAAAATTAAGAGGTGTTCCCTGTATCTATTATATATATGGTTATGGTATTCTGTTTTTAGGTCCGAATTTTTTCCCCTCCTTTTTGCCTCCCATATCTCCAGATCAACTTTTGGGATGTTTAGTAACCATATTGGGACAGATGGCCACAATACTGCAGGGCAGAACTCTTTGTCCTCTACTTCCATGTCCCTTGCCACACCTCCTCCAACCCAGCCGAAGCTTCCAGACTGAGCCACCCCTCTCTCCCAGCACTCCTGTACTACCTGTTTTGTTGGGTGGTTCTCTCCATGACCCTTAAGGCTTAGCCAGTAATTAGCCATTAGTTGTCTGCGGCACAGTCTCAACGGCATCTCCCCAGTTTCCACCTGTAGTGCACATACAGGTGACGTCCGCACACCTCCTATACAGATTCTTAGAGCTTCCGCTTGGACTTTGTCCAACTCGGACAACACTGACTTAGATGCTGATCCATAAGCTATACTGCCATACTCTAGTCTGGATCTGATCAGTGATACATAGATATGTTTAAGAGATAATATATCTGCTCCCCACTGTAAACCTGCTAAGCATCTCATTACATTGATGGCTTTTTTGCATTTTCCAATTATTTTTGTAATGTGGACCCTCCATGTTAATCTGGAGTCAAAATGGACTCCCAGGAAACGGAAATCTTTTACTCTTTCCAAATTGTTGCCGTATAGTTTTAACTGGACATCCTCTTTAATTTTCTTCCTTGTGAAAACCATTGTCTTTGTCTTCTCTATAGAGAATTTAAAACCCCATTTCACTCCCCACTCTTCCACCTGGGCTATCCCTTGCTGCATTTTTTCCACGATAAAATCTATATTCTTCCCCTTTCTCCATAGGCTGCCATCATCTGCAAAGAGCGATCGCCCCATCTCTGGTTGAATGTTTGCAAATATATCATTGATCATGATTGAGAATAGGATCGGGCTTATCGCACTTCCCTGGGGAGTTCCATTCTCGACTACACATTTACTAGAGATGTCTGACCCTATTTTAACTTGGATACTTCTACCGTTCAGAAAATCCATTATCCAGTTAAAAATATTTCCTCCTACTCCCATTAAATGCAGCTTTATAAGAAGACCTTCTCTCCACAACATATCATAAGCCTTCTCTACATCAAAAAATACGGTAACTACAGATTATTTTTTAACTTGTGCTTTCCTTATATCATCTTCCAAGCACAGAACTGGATCATTAGTACCTCTCCCTTTTCTAAAGCCACTCTGATAATTAGCCACTATACCGTTTTCTTCCATTAGATGCCTTAATCTTTCATTTACCATTCTTTCCATCAGTTTACACATGTGTGCTGTTAAAGCTATAGGTCTATAATTTACTGGATTACTTGCATCTTTCCCTGGTTTCCTAATAGGCACAATCATTGCTTCCTTCCACCTCTCCGGTATTCGCCCTTCTTCCCACACCTTGTTATATAGTGCAAGTATCTTTTGGAGTCCCTCCTCACTTAGATGCTTTATCATTATGTAACAAATATCATCCTTCCCTGGGGCTGAGTCTTACACTTGGCCAGAGCTCTCTTTAGCTCCCCCAAATTAAATGGAATATTGTACTTGTCCTCTGTGATACCTTTCCTTTGTAAAGCGGCTTTTTCACGGGGCGACTTGACGCAAGAGTTAACCAGAGTTTAACATCGTGGGAACCTCGTGCGATAACAGTACGGCATTCGTGGACCACCGTGTACCACCGTGGCGCTAACGGCAGGTAATCGTGTAACTTAGTGACTCGGGAGAAAATTCAAGCAAGTTTGAATTTCTCCAAGAGTGACTTGTACACTTGTGGTTGAGCATTGCAACATTATATGAACGTAGTGGCCAGTGCGATATCCGTGCGATATCCGTAATAACTCTTGCGGTTACCATGGGAACTCCTGCGAACGGTGAACCCGGAAGCTGGACAGAGGGGACAGAAGGTGAGTAAAAATTGTCTTCTGTGGGATTGAATTTAAAAAATAAAGATTTGCATCTGCATATGGACATCATCTTATTCATGAGTTATGTTAATGAGATTCAAGAAAATAACTATAATCTTTAAAAGGGACTTTAAAAGGGACTTTACTGAAAGGTCCCGCATTTTTATGGTCCGTGAGGAATTTTTCACATGTACTTCTTTGAGAGATACAGCTCGGAGTCCTCGCCGACTAGCGATCGATGCCTTTCCGAAGCAGGGTCCGGAACGCTACCAATCAATGTTCTCCAGAGACCCGTGTAAGGAGTGAACTGCACATGCTGGTTTAAACCGAAGACAGACACAAAAAGCTGGAGTAACTCAGCGAGTCAAGCAGCATCTCTGGAGAAAAATAGCTGATGTTTCGGGACGAGACACATCTTCAGACTCAATTCCGATTAGGCTGTCTGAAGAAGGGTTCCGATTCGAATCGTCACCTATTCTTTTTCTCCAGAGATGCTGCCTGACCCGCTGACTTACTCCAGCTTTTTATGTTTTTCTTCCCAGATCTGACTTACCTGCTGAGTTACACCAACATTTTGTGTCCTTTTGTGCGTATTAACCAGCATCTGCAGTTCCTTTAGACATTACCTAACTTCAGATTTTAGAGATATAGCGCGGAAACAGGCCCTTCGGCCCACCGAGTCCACGCCGACCACCTATTCTTATCCGGCTTCAGAACGGTTCTTCCTTCCATTCATTTGGGCACTGACCCGACCTACCAACCTACCTCAATGCGGACATTGGACTTTTTCCCCCTGGAACTGTCCTGAAAACATATATTCGGAACTCTGGTATTTTCCTCTTCGCTCTACCTGGTGTTCTTGTGCATGTGTCGGAGGGAACAGCAGATGCCGGTTTAAAGAGAATGCTGGAGTAACTCGACGGTTCAAAATGCTGGAGTAACTCAACGGGACATGCAGCATCTCTAAAGAGAAGGAACGGGTGACGTTTCGGGTCGAGGCCCTTCTTCAGACTGTACGTGGCTTGGTTATATTCATGTATAGCATTATCTGATATGATTGTATAGCACGCAAACAAAAGTTTATTCCCTGCATAGAATCATACAGCGTAGAAACAGGCCCTTCGACCCAACTTGCCCACACCGACCAATATGTCCCATCTACACTAGTCCCACTTGCCCGCGTTTGGCCCATAACCATCTAAACCTATCCTATCCATGCTTCAGTCTAATGCGTCTTAAACATTGCGACTGTACCTGCCTCAACTACCTTAACGGATAGATCATTCCATACACCCACCACCCTTTGCGTAAAATAGTTACCCCTTAGGCTCTCATTAAATCATTCCCCCCGAACCTAAACCTGTATCTGCTGGTTCTCGATATGAGACAATAATAACAAACCAAAGCGAGTTAGGACATCAACGGGGAGATCCTGGATAAACCCAAGGTAGCCACAAAATGGAGGAACTCAGCGCAACAGGCAGCATCTCTGGGGAGAAGGAATGGGTGACATTTCGGGTCGAGACCCTTCTGATATGCTGCCTGTCCCACTGAGCTACATGTTGTGTCTATCTTCGTTTTAATCCAGCATCTGCAGTTCCTTCCTGGCCGAACCCGATTGAAAGATGAGAGGCTGGGGGACAAGGATCAGGCTTCAGTAAGCAAAGTAAAGAGAGGTGGCAACGTTATGGAAATGAAGCGGGTAATCCGAGTGATGGCGAGACGGTATCCTCTAATGTGTCGGAAAGAACTGTAGATGTTGGTTTGTGGCGATGATAGACACAGTAATACTGGAGACAGACATAAAATACTGGACGGGCAGCATCTGGATAAAAGGAATGGGTGACGTTTCGGGACGAGACTCTGAAGAAGGGTCTCGAACCGAAACGTCACACATTCCTTCTCTCCAGAGATGCTGCCCGTCCCGCTGTGTTACTCCAGCATTTCGTGTCTATCTTCCGTATGCTCTGTGATGGTCATCTCGGAGTCAAGTGGCAACTCTGGTCTGTAGACACGAGGAACTGCAGATGCAGGAATCACGAGCAAAACACAGAGCGTTGGACGAGCCTGACCCTTTGAGTTCCTCCATCACTTTGTGTTGAAGTCAGGTCTGGACATTGCTTGGCTCAGTCTCAGGCGCCGGCTAACTAGGAAGGTCGAGTCAAAGTCCAGCACTAACACTCAAGAAATAACGTTTGCGGCCTGATGTTCCCAATATTTAATTGAAATCATTAATAAAGTAAATAAATAGATACCGGTCTAATCAGTATCTACGGGATTGGACAGGCTAGATGCAGGAAGAATGTTCCCGATGTTGGGGGAGTCCAGAACCAGGGTCCCAGTTTTACAGTCTACCGTGGGAACTCTTTAACTCAGTAAAGTAAAGTAGCCTTTATTGTCATATCAGTGCACAGGCAGCAATTGATTGTTGCTCTATTCAGTTTCCCAGGGGGTCGGGACGGGACTGGAGTTGGAAGGGAAAGGTGGGGGAGTCGAGGGAGAGACAGATGGGGGTGTCTTCATTTACTGGCGGCGGGTGTCTGTCACTGAAACAGGCAGGTGAGATTTCACATCCACCTTGTGTGTGCCTCTCTCTCTCTCTCCCTCCCTCCCTCTTACACAGGCTGAGAGACTCTGGCTCTGTGAGTGTACGTCTCTTTCTCCCCCTCTCCCACACACAGTAAGACCGAGGTACTGTGCTCAGTCCATCTGTGTCTCCCACATACACAGTAAAACATGTCTCCAAATGAGCCAATTCAACCAAGGGAGGATATTTATAGTGTGTGAAAAAAAAGTGACATCATTTGTGCCACGTGATGATTTAACAACACATCACAATGTTCATTCAAGATTTAACGGGAAAGCTCGGGAGACGGACAAGTCACTCGCACAAATAACAGAAATGCCGAGTACCGTGGGAACTCTTTATCTACCCCCCGTTATATCGTGTGATATCGTGCTAGACCACGACCACTTCACTCTGGTTACATCTTGCGTCAAGTCGCCCCGTGAAAAAGCCGCATAAGGCCTCAACATTTTCCTCTCTTGTGCTTTCCCTACCTCTTCTTCCTTCATCTGATTAGTTGCGGGAGCTGTTAACCCTACTAAAAGTGTTAACCATTAGTTCTGCTTTGTCTTTATTTGAGACTACAGTTTGATCTCCATTTGTTAAGATAGGATAACTCCACTCCCTTTTATCACCTTCCATTTTTTTAATCATCCCCCATATCTCCCCTACCTGTGTTGTGTTTCCAATTGAATCACAATACTTCCTCCAATATGCTCTTTTTGTTTGTCTTATAGTCCTCCTTACAATTGCCTGAGCCTGTTTGTAATTAATCATGTGTTGGTAGTTATGAGTTCTTTTTAATAATCTGAATGCTCTGTTTCTATTCACCACCGCCTCTTTACATTTATTGTCCCACCATGGCCAATTCTGGAGTATGGGGTACAATTTTGGTCGCCTAATTATAGGAAGGATGTCAACAAAATAGAGAGAGTACAGAGGAGATTTACTAGAATGTTGCCTGGGTTTCAGCAACTAAGTTACAGAGAAAGGTTGAACAAGTTAGGGCTTTATTCTTTGGAGCGCAGAAGGTTAAGGGGGGACTTGATAGAGGTCTTTAAAATGATGAGAGGGATAGACAGAGTTGACGTGGATAAGCTTTTCCCACTGAGAGTAGGGAAGATTCAAACAAGGGGACATGACTTGAGAATTAAGGGACAGAAGTTTAGGGGTAACATGAGGGGGAACTTCTTTACTCAGAGAGTGGTGGCTGTGTGGAATGAGCTTCCAGGGAAGGTGGTGGAGGCAGGTTCGTTTTTATCATTTAAAAATAAATTGGATAGTTATATGGACGGGAAAGGAATGGAGGGTTATGGTCTGAGCGCAGGTATATGGGACTAGGGGAGAATACGTGTTCGGCACGGACTAGAAGGGTCGAGATGGCCTGTTTCCGTGCTGTAATTGTTATAAGGTTATATGGTTATGGCACAGCTTTCCTTTTTGATCTTCCTTTACTTTTAGGTATGGAAACTAATGCTGCTTGATACCTTCTGACAATTTATTCTCAAAGTTTTCTATATCTGTCTCTTCTTGTATCGCTTTTACATATCTATCACTTTCCTCCTTAAATTTCTCCCAATTAGCCTTTCCACACACCCATCGTCCACTTCTGTTTTCTTTACTCATAGTTAAAGTAATATTTATTTTGCATAGCACAGGATGATGATCACTTCCTATGGTACCCTTTTCATATACTTCCCAGTTACATTTAGCAGCAATCCGATTAGAAACAAGTGTAAGGTCCAACACAGACTCCTTCCCTGTCCTAACATCTACCCTGGTCTTCTTTCCATCATTTAGACATACTAGATTACCATCATTTAATAATTCCTCAATTACCTGTCCATTATTATCTGACTTTCCACTGCCCCATAATGTATTATGTGCGTTAAAGTCCCCACACCAAATAACATTAGATTTGCTCTGGCCTTCTACTTCCTGTAACTTATTGACCTCTAATCGCTTACATGGATTATAGTAATTTATTACCACTATTTTCCTCCTCTCAGACCACACTTCTATTACCACATATTCCTGTTCCTGCCCAATTCCTAATACCTTGTATGGTATCCCTTTTTTAATGAAAGTGGCACAACCCCCTCCTCCCCCATTTCCCCTATCACATCTCACTGCAACATAATCATATAGAACAAAATCTAAACTTGGTTTCAACCAGGTTTCCTGGATACATACGACATCTGGTTTTTCCTTCCTACTGTCTATGAATTGCTTAAAGTCTTGCCCATTGGCTAACAAGCTTCATGCATTCCATTGTAGGATTAACATTAATATTATTAACCCACACATGTTGACTCTTGGCTTGCCTGGATACTGAGACCATCATGTATTTCCTCCCACTTCAATCCTGCCATGCCCAAGTGGTGGACTGCAGCCTTTACAATGATTTGGATCCTTTCTGTTTTGGATTTTACTTCTGCTGTCGCATTTATTACTCCTGCTATAAATATAACCAGGTTTTTCTTTTCTTTCCATATACTCATTTCTTTTTCTTTTATTGTTTCCATTATGCCCATATCTTGCTCCCTCCTGATCCTTCTTTCATTCATGTGTTTTGTAGGGTCAGCCCTTTTTGCTGCCTCTGCATAGGAGACCTTTTCCTTCACTCTTATGTTTTGTACTTCAGCTTCACGTTTCATCACCTCACAGCCCCAGTAAGCCACACTATGCTCTCCTCCACAATTACAGCACTTTGGTTTGACCCCCTCTCCACACTGACCATATTCATGGTCCCCACTACACCTTGCACATTTCCTTGCCCCCTTGCACATTTTAGCTATAATTTCTGACATTTGAAGCACCTCATTGGTTTGGGTATGTACTCTCTTACACTATATCGCATGAATCCAAAATGGACCACTTTTGGAAGGGATTCTGTCTTGCATTCAAGCAGGACTGACTCAGTTTCCTCTTTCTTTGCTCCTTTGGTCATTCTTTTGGCATTCATAATTAATTCACATCTCTTTCTGAGTTCCTGAACCAGTTCACTCATATTGACTTTGAGAGGGATTCCATAGATAACCCCTTTACACCCTGCCCTCCTCCGTTCTCCCACTCTCACTACTTTGATTATTTTGATTTTGTCAATCTTGTTCATTTTCATTGCCTTTTCAACTTGAGCCTCACTGTTGCACCCTATTAGCATGTTTCCATCTTCCAGCACTCTTGCATACTTTACTTCCCCAACCTGGGCTCTGATTATTTTTTGTCAGCTTCATTGGCTCTATCTTCTTTACTCCTCCTCCTTCAAACCTCACCACTACATTTAACGAAATTTCCTTTTCTGGTTCCTTATCTTCACTCTCCGATCCACCAATATTGCTTTTCCTTCTTTTACGGCTGCTCTTCCTGGGGCTACCCCGTGTTCCCACGGTTTCCCACTCCTTCTCAACATTTCCTTCATTATCCTCTCCTCCACTGGCCTCCATACCTCTAGGCCCACTCTCGCCTGTCATTTTGTAACAGCAGGGAATATTCAGCTCCGGCCTGCGAGTTGAGTGCGTACCGCCGCTCCTCAACCCACGCGCCGACGCCGTGGATTTTCAAATCCCTCGAAAAAGGGTGCTGCCACCCTTCTTTTTCCTCCCTCCCTCTTGACTGCGTGGGTTTTATGGGGAGTAGCTGACAAGGTTCAAGTGGCCAACCAACTTCAGCTGACTGGGCCCAGCTATTACAAGTGATGCTGGGGATTGGCCTCTCTTGGCCTGCCAGCCAGTGATAGAATAGAATAGTTTCTTTATTGTCATTGTAACATGAACCATGTACAACGAAATTGTAAAATGTCAGCCAGTCAGTGCACCATTCAAACATTTCTAAAAGCTAACGATACATACAAGGTAAAATATTTAAAAAGATAAACAACTAAAATAAATATCATAAAAATAGCACGCATAAACACCCAGCCCTACATCCTTCTGTCGATTTCACAGTCTCTTAGTATGTATCGCCCCTGCGTTCCTTGGCGGCTACATTTAGTGCCTTTATAGCAGTGGGGTAAAAACTGTTTTTAAGTCTGTTTGTCCTTGTCCTTGTAGATCTGTACCGTCTGCCTGACGGTAACAGTTCAAACAGGGAGTGTCCGGGGTGGGAAATGTCCTTTATAATACTCTGGGATTTTTTGATGCAGCGGGAACTGTGTAAGTCCTCCAAGGTAAGGAGAGGGCAGCCGACAATCCTCTGGGCGTTGTCAATGGCCCTCTGGAGCACTTTCCTCTGAGCCGCTGTGCAGCTGGTGTACCATACGCATACACAGTATGTTAGGAGGCTCTCAATGGAGCACCGATAAAAGGACAGCAGCAGTCTCTGAGTGATGTTATTCTTCCTGAGCACCCTCAGGAAGTGCAGTCTCTGCTGGACCTTTTTCAGCAGTGCAGAGGTGTTCACGCTCCACGTCAGGTCCTCCTCAATATGGATTCCCAGGAAGCGGAAATCCGCCACCCTCTCCACACAGTCCCCTCTGATAATTAATGGTACCATGTCCGTTTTATTCTTCCTGAAGTCTATTATTATCTCCTTGGTCTTTAAGGTGTTGAGGAGCAGGTTATTTTCTCCACACCACACTGTCAGCTGCTCCACCTCATCCCGGTAGGCGTACTCGTCCCCCCCGGAGATGAGTCCCACCACCGTAGTGTCATCCGCAAATTTGACAATGGTGTTGCTGTGGTGGGCGGGGGTGCAGTCATGTGTGTAGATGGTGTAGAGCAGGGGGCTCAGCACGCAGCCCTGTGGAGAGCCGGTACTGAGGCTGAGGGCCGTGGATGTGTGATGGCCCACTCTGACTCTCTGGCTGCGACCCGACAGGAAGCTATTTATCCACATGCAGGTCCCAAGTCCCCCAGTTTGTCCACCAGTTTGTGGGGAAGGATGGTATTAAAGGCAGAGCTGTAGTCCACAAAGAGCATCCGCACGTAGCTCCCCCGCTGCTCCAGGTGGGACAGTGCAGCATGGAGAGCTGTGGAGATCAGAGCGGCCCCCAAGGGGCAGAGTGCTGTCACACTGTCTATGTTTCTTTTGAATGTATTCTGCATTCTGGTCATATTTTTTGTACTGCCATTATATAAGGAAAAAATTGGTTATTGCATTTGTACCTTTTTTTTTGTACGTTTGAGAGACAATCCCTGCATTGAATCAATCTTATTGCTTGGTAAGGTTGGATTTGAATCATGTCAATGTCAAATAGCTCTGACCTTTGAACCTGTTGTGATAGTGAATATCGACCAAGCCGTTCATCACATCCAAGTGGAATCATAATCTTGAGGTTGGTTGGATTGACTGAATCTTGTTCAGGGTAGGAGGTGATGTCTCCAAACTCCTTCTATATACCATTTCTTAATATTCTTTACATGCTGAGCCACTTATAATGAATTAATATTTTGTTGATTTTATGTAAGTCTAAAATTATAAGCTACAATTTTGCTTACAGATATTCTTCCCAAATTCGATCAATATGAGACTTTTGAACCTGGAAAAGATCTGCAAATTCCGCCACCTAGAACTGAAAGTAAGTCTTTTGCCCTTGTTCCAGGTAGTCAGAATATAACAAATTTGTTTTGTAGTAGACATTGCACACACATGTTAGGTCTTCTATTATAGACTACAATTTTGCTTTCAGATGAATTTCCCCAACTTGATCAATCTGATTCTCATGAACCTGAAGGACACCTGCAAAGTCCATCACCTGGAGCTGAAAGTAAGTCTTCTGCTCTTGTTCTAGCTAAAGCCAGAAAATGACCATGGTATGGAGGGATACAAGGCCAGGCAAAAAGAAGTGGGACCAGCTCCATTAAGCAATTTGGTCAGATTAGGTGATTAATGGTGGATCTATAAAAGTTCCCCCCTTTTTTCCTTCCTTTCCTCCCTCCCTCCAGAACGCATGGGTTTTATGGGGAGTAACTTAACATCTGTAGTTGGTAAGTTACTGGAGAGTATTCTGAGGGATAGGATACACAAGCATTTAGATGGGCAAGGGCTGATTAGGGATAGTCAGCGTGGTTTGGTACTTGGGTCGTGTCTCACAAATCTGATTGATTTTTTTGAAGACGTGACCAAAAGGTTTGATGATGGCAGAGCTGTAGATGTTGTGTATATGGACCAGCAAGGTGTTCGGCATCGTAGGCTGCTCTGGAAGGCTAGATCGCATGGGATCCATGGAGAGATAGCTGAATGGATAGCAAATTGGCTCCATGGAAGGAAGCAGAAGGTAATGGTGGAAGGTTGCTTCTCAGACTGGATGCCTGTGACTAGTGGTGTGCCTCAGGGTTCGATGCTGGGCCCGTTACTGTTTGTCATCTACATCAGTGATTTGGATGAGAACATAAAGGGCAAGATTAGCAAGTTTTCTGATGATACAAAAGTTAGCGGTGTTGCAGATAGTGAAGATGGTTGTGAACGGTTGCAGCAGGATCTGGATCGATTGGCCAGGTGGGCGGAGGAATGGTTAATGGAATTTAATATAGAGAAGTGTGAGGTGTTGCATTTTGGGATGTCAAACAAGGGCAGGTCCTACACAGTAAATGGTAGGCCTCTGGGTAATGGTGTAGAGCAGAGGGATCTAGGAGTACAGATGCATGGTTCCTTGAAGGTCGAGTCACAGGTAGATAAGGTGGTCAAAAAGGCTTTTGGCACTTTGGCCTTCATCAATCGGAATATTGTATAGAAGTTGGGAGGTCCTGTTGCAGTTGTCTAGGACGTTGATGAGACCCCATTTAGATTATTGTGTTCAGTTCTGGGCTCCATGTTATAGGAAAGATATCGCCAAGCTTGAAAGGGTTCAGAAAAGATTTACAAGGATGTTGCCAGGATTAGAGCTATATGGAGAGGGTGAGTAGGTTGTGTCTCTATTCCATGGAACACAGGAGGATGAGGGGAGATCTTATAGAGGTATACAAAATCATGAGAGAAATAGATTGGGTAGATGCACAGTCTTTTGCCCAGAGTAGGGGAATCAGGGACATGGGTTCAAGGTGAAGGGGAAAAGATTTAACAGGAATCCAAGGGGTAACTTTTTCACACAGGTGGGTGTATGGAACAAGCTGCCAGAGGAGGTAGTTGAGGCTGGGACTATCCCATTGTTTAAGAAACAATTAGACAGGTACATGGATAGGACAGGTTTGGAGGGATATGGACCAAGCGCAGGCAAGTGGGGCCATGTTGGCCGGTGTGGGCCGGTTGGGAGGAAGGGCCTGTTTCCACACTGTATCACTCTATGACTCCAGCTGACAAGGTTCAAGTGGCCAACCAACTGCAGCTGATTGGACCCAGCTGTTACTAATAATTATGGGATTGGCCTCTCCTGGCCTGTCAGCCAGTGAAGAAGATCAGAGCGGCCCCCAGGGAATGGAGTGCTGTCACACTGCCTAAGTTTCTTTTGAATGTATTCTGCAATCTGGTCACATTTTGTTTTGTACTGACATCATATAAGAAAAGAACTGCATTGGTAATTGCATTTGTACAATTTATTTTGTATGTTTGAGAGATAATCCCTGCTTTTATTTAACCTTATTGCTTGGTAAATTTTAATCATGTCAAAGTCAAATAGCTCTGACCTTTGAACCTGTTGTGGTGGTGAATATCGACCAAGCCGTTCATCACATCCAAGTAGAATCATGATCGTGAGGTTGGTTGGATTGACTGAATCCTGTTCAGGGTAGGAGATGATGTCTCCAAACACCATCTATGTGCCCTTTCTTAATATTCTTTGCCTGCTGAGCCACTGATAACATTTTAATGTTTTTGTTGAGTTTATGTAAGTCTTCAAATATAGGCTACATATTTGCTTTCAGATGAATTTCCCCAACGATCAGTATAACTCTAATGAACCTGGAGGAGGTCTGCAAAGTCTCCCACCTAGAGCTGAAAGTATGTCTTCTGCTCTTGTTCTAGATACAGTGCCCTCCATAATGTTTGGGACAAAGACCCATCATTTATTTATTTGCCTAGGTACGCCACAATTTGGGATTTGTAATAGAAAAAAATCACATGTGGTTAAAGCACACAATGTCAGATTTTAATAAAGGCCATTTTTTTGTTTTGTTTTTGTTTTTGTTTCACCATGTACAACAGTGTTTATACATAGTCCCCCATTTCAGGGCACCATAATGTTTGTTGGACAGCAATGTCATGTAAATGAAAGTAGCCATGTTAAATATTTTGTTGCATATCCTTTGCATGCAATGACTGCTTGAAGTTTGCGAGTCATGGACATCGCCAGGCCTGTATTGCAACCATCTTTAGTTTATGCTTGTTTTGGGGGCTAGTCCCCTTCAGTTTTCTCTTCAGCATATGAAAGGCATGCTCAATTGGGTTCAGATCGGGTGATTGACGGCCACTCAAGAATTGACCATTTTTTAGCTTTGAAAAACTCCTTTGTTGCTTTAGCAGTATGTTTGGGATCATTGGCTTGCTGTAGAATGAACCGCCGGCAAATGAGTTTTGAGACATTTGTTTGAACTTGGGCAGATAGGATGAGTCTGTTTCATAGATGAGGTGGTATGCTTTGGATCTTGGGCAGTTCCTTCTCTCCTCCATACTTTGCTCTTGCCATCACTCTGATATGTTAATCTTCGTCTCATGTGTCCACAAGACTTTTTTTCTAGAACTGTGTTTGCTCTTTTAAGTACTTCGTGGCAAACTGTAACCTGGCCATCCTATTCTTTGCAGCTTACCAGTGGTTTGCATCTTGCAGTGTAGCCTCTATATTTCTGTTCATGAAGTCTTCTGCAGACAGTGGTCATTGACAAATCCACACCTGACTCCTGAAGAGTGTTTCTGATTTGTCGGACAGGTGTTTGTTTTATTTTCTTTATTATAGAGAGAATTCCTCTGTCATCAGCTGTGGAGGTCTTCCTTGGCCTGCCAGTCCCTTTGTGATTAGTAAGCTCACCAGTGCTCTCTTCTTAATGATGTTCCAAACAGTTGATTTTGGTTAGCCTAAGGTTTGGCTGATGTCTCTAACAGTTTTATTCTTGTTTCTCAGTCACAAAATGACTTCTTTGACTTTCATTGGTACAACTTTGGTCCTCCTGTTGATAAACAGCAATAAAAGTTTCCAAAGGTGATGGAAAGACTGGAGGAAAGACCAGGTGCTGAGAGCTCTCTTATACCTGCATTAAGGAGGCAATTAAACACACCTGAGCAATTACAAATGCCTGTGAAGCCATGTGTCCCAAACATTATGGTGCCATGAAATGGGGGGACTGCTGTAATTTCTACATGGTAAAACCAAAATGTATAAAAATGGCCTTTAATAAAATCTGACAATGTGCACTTTAACCACATGTGATTTTTTCTATTACAAATGTCAAATTGTGGATTACAGAGGCAAATAAATAAATGATGGGTCTTTATCCCAAACATTATGGAAGGCACTGTAAAATCAAAAAATGACCATTTAACATGTTTATTTTGTAGTGAACAATGCACACACAAATTAGGTGAGGTAAATTATAAATTCAGTGTGGTTTTGGTGGGGAAGGGTAGGGAGAGACTAAGAGGGAAGACGGTGGTTTGTACAACAAATTCTGGCTGGTTGTACACTCACTTTAAAAAATGATATAAGCAGTTTGCATTGCATGAGCTCCATAGTTCTTTATTTGTCTGGTAGGGGAAAAGAAGACCTAGCAATCATATAGAATGTCTTACATCTGCAGAATATTCTGAATGTCATACTATATTTAACTCCATGTCAAAGGGCATTCATATCTGGACAATTTGACATTTATAAATTGTATTTTTTTGTGTTAAAATGTAATTTCCATTGGCTCTATTTAATGGGCAAAAATAATAAGGAAACAACATGCAGCCATTAAGCATTTTTAACGTCCAATATTCTGGTCAGAACTTTGATCTAAATAAACCTTTTTTGAAACTAGCAGCTCACCATGTTCTTCAACCAGAATCAGCGATGTTTTGGCCAGGACTTTGTAATGATTTTACAAGGAAGTTTTGATTGTTAAAATTTTCACAATGGTGATTTAAGAAGGCACAAGAGTGTTGCAACATTTTACATGTAGGTCTTGAAATAATTAAAACCATCTTCTGTGATTGTACTTTATAATCTATCCGTTCCAGCGCTACAAAAGTCACTAAACCCAGCACTGTAATGCCCCTGTCCCACTTAGGAAACCTGAACGGAAATCTCTGGAGACTTTGTGCCCCACCCAAGGTTTCTGTGAGGTTCCCGGAGGTTTTTGTCAGTCTCCCTACCTGCCTCCACTACCTGCAACCTCCGGCAACCACCTGCAACCTCCGGGAACCGCACGGAAACCTTGGGTGGGGCGCAAAGTCTCCAGAGGTTTCCGTTCAGGTTCCCTAAGTGGGACAGGGGCATTAGGCTAAGTGCAATGGGCTAAGTGTTCGGCTGGCGACCGGAAGGTAGCCGGTTCTAATCCCGCTTGGAGTGCATACTGTCGTTGTTACCTTGGGCAAGACACTTCACCCACCTTTGCCTGTGTGTGAATGTGTGTGAGTGATTGGTGGTGGTCGGAGGGGCCGTAGGCGCAGATTAGCAGCCACACTTCCGTCAGTCTGCCCCAGGGCAGCTGTGGCTACAGAAGTAGCTCACCACCACCGAGTGTGACTGAGGAGTGAATGAATAATGCGATGTAAAGCGCCTTGAGTATTCTAGAAAGGCGCTATATAAATCCCATCCATTATTATTATTATTATTATTAGTCTCCTGTCCATCATTGTTAAATCAAATCAGCTTTTGGAACTAGCAGTCTTTCTTTCTTGGACCTGATTCTACCAGCACAGCTGTGAGTAGAAGAAAAACTATGGAAGCAGGCAGTCGGGGAGGTGTAAGTGAAATAAAGGAAATTTCATCCACCCACCCCCCCAGGCACACTTCCAGCTAATATTCAGTGGCCTTGGCCTTATCTTGGACAGTCCAATCGATCAACAACTATCAGGCTCGATCAACAAGACCAGAAATCTTGTGTCATAGTGTCGGAACAATATCTAGCCCTTAATGTCAGCAAATCAAAAGGAAACGGGGGGTGAAAACAACACTGTCCTCATCAACGGATTGATGTAGAGATGGTCATTAGCGTCATGTTCCTTGGCATCCATAGCACCGGTAACCTATCCTGGTCCCTTCACACTGATGCAATGATCAAGAAAGTGAGCAGCGTATTTAATTTCTTCGGTGTCTGAGACGATTCTACAAGTCCATGAAGATTCTCTGGAATTTCTGCAGATATGCTATAAAAAATATTACTGTATGATTCTCTGCTTGGTATGCCAAGTGCTTGGCTCTTGATTGCCAGAATCTGCAGTGTGGTAAACACAGCTCAATCCATCGCAGTCTTCTCACTTCCTTCCATCCAGTCCATCTTCACAGGGCGTTGCATCAGGAAAGCTGCAAGTGTCGTCAAAGATAGACACAAATTGCTGGAGAAACTCAGCGGGTCAGGCATCATCCCTGGAGAACATGGATAGCTGACGTTTCGGGTTCCGACCCTAAATGTCACCTATCCATGTTCTCCAGAAATGCTGCCTGACTCGCTGAGTTTGCATCTTTTTTTTGTAAACCAGCACCTGCAGTTCTTTTGTATCTGTAATTACTTTTTTCTTTACTCTAAATACCTACCTTGCACAACAAACTGCTATCTCTGACTGCAGTGCTTTTTTTTGTGATTGCACAGGCCTGTAGGGCATACCAGCACCTCTTAAAAAGTTAAAAAA